>NC_084508.1:9498456-9785956 GCF_024500385.1 Phyllopteryx taeniolatus
GTTTCCTGCCACAGCGTCACCCTCCACTCCTCCAAAGTCCCCCTAACTCTCCCTGCTTTAGACCCTTGTTGTTTCAAAAAAACAAAAAAACATGCCGATACACAGGAGAATCAAACTCAGTTTTCTATTATATAAATGTGCAATCAAATTCTCAACCTTTTATTATTGTTTGTCAACACATTCCTGCCATATTGCCATGATCAGCAAGGCTGGGTGGAGATCAAGAGCCATTTTCAAGAAATGGTTCGGAGTCTGGGAACAATGTATCTGAAGCACTGTCAGGGCGAAAAAGACAAAAAGGCAAGCAGAGCTGCATTGAGTTTTTTTGGGATGCACAGATTAGTGTTGATCGGGGCACATGGATGTTCGGTAAAGTTGTTGATGCTGTAGTGGTGTGAGGAAAGGCGGTTGGCAGGGTTATTTGTGTTAGGCCATGGATGGATGGATGGATAAATAGATAAAGAACCCTGAATGTTTTTAAGCCAATGCTGATATGCGTCAAAATACTAATAATTGGTCTCTCTCTATTATTAAGACCCCTCGGATCTATTTCAAATTGTGAAAAATAGCTCAATATGTCACAGGCTTTGACTTTTGAGTACTTTTTCCAATTAAAATTGTTTGGGTTTAAAATTTTTTGTGTACTTAGTTGATATGCTTGTTTAACCTCCACCTCATGTTTAGACAAGTTGAGCATTTTGAATATGCACATATGAGAGATTAAATACATCATTCATTCTTAAGTGTTCAATCATCAAGTTCAATCTAAAAAACATTTATACATAGCTTCCATTTTATTATCTTAATCCCTGTAGACCTAATTACAGTTAGGGTGTTTGTGGTGCAATGTGTTGCCACCAACAAAAGTGCTTGATCATATCCTGAAAAGGAAAACGCAGCTTTTCCCCCACACCCTGCAGATATTTAGTTTGGCTGACACATTTTCAATTCCTCATTAACAACCTTTCTTAACTGAGCTCATGTGACAGAGTGCCGAAATATTGTTTTCAAAAGTGTGCACCGATGTGTCAAATTAAGTAGGTTTGGGTACATATTGAAGTAACGCTACTGCTATATAAGGGGTATAGTGGTGATAAGATACAACCCCAATTCCAATTAAATTGGGACATTGTGTTGAACAAATAAAAACAGAATACAGTGTTATGCAAATCATGTCCAACCTATATTTGATTGAATACACTCCAAAGACAAGATATTTAATATTCAATCTGATGAACTTTATTGTTTTTAGCAAATAATCATTAACTTGGAATTTCATGGCTGTAACACGTTCCAAAAATAGGTGGGAAAGGTGGCAAAAAAGACAGTTGAGGAATGCTCATCAAACACCTGTTTGGAACATCCCACAGGTTAACAGGCTAATTAGGAACAGGTGGGTGCCATGATTGGGTATAAAAGGAGCTTCCCTGAGTTGCGCAGTCATTCACAAGCAAAGATGGGACGAGGTTCACCTCTCGGTGAACAAGTGCGTGAGAAAATAGTCGAAGAGTTTAAGGACAATGTTTCTCAACGTATAATTGCAAGGAATTTAGGGATTTCATCATCTACGGTCCATATCATCATTAAAAGGTTCAGAGAATCTGGAAAAAATTAAAATAAATAATAAATCACTGCACGTAAGCGGCAAGGCCGAAAACCAACACTGAATGCCCGTGCCCTTCGATCCTTCAGAAAACCAATGTCAGTAAATACAATTCGGTACTACATCCCTAAGTGCAACTTGAAACTCTACTATGCAAAGCAAAAGCCATTTATCAACAACACCCAGAAACGCCGCCGGGTTCTCTGGGCCGGAGCTCATCTAAGATGGACTGATACAAAGTGGAAAAGTATTCTGTGGTCCGACGAGTCCACGTTTCAAATAGTTTTGGGAAATTGTGGATGTCGTGTCCTCCGGGCCAAAGAGGAAAAGAACTATCCGGACTGTTATGGACGGGAAGTTCAAAAGCCAGCATCTGTGATGGTATGGGGCTGTGTTAGTGCCAATGGCATGGGTAACTTACACGTCTGTGAAGGCACTATTAATGCTGAAACGTGCATACAGGTTTTGGAGAAACATATGCTGCCATCCAAGCAATGTCTTTTTCATGGACGCCTCTGCTTATTTCAGCAAGACAATGCCAAACCACATTCTGCACGTGTTACAACAGCGTGGCTTCGTAGTAAAAGAGTGCAGGTACTAGACTGGCCTGCCTGCAGTCCAGACCCGTCTCCCATTGGAAATGTGTGGTGCATTATGAAGCGTAAAATAAGACAACAGAGAGCCCGGACTGTTGAACAGCTGAAGCTGTACATCAAACAAGAATGGGAAAGAATTACACCTACAAAGCTTCAACAATTAGTGTCCTCAGTTCCAAAATGTTTATTGAATATTGTTAAAAGAAAAGGTGATGTAACACAGTGGTAAACATGACCCTGTCCCAGCTTTTTTGCAACGTGTTGTAGCCATAAAATTCAAAGTTAATGATTATTTACTAAAAACAATAAAGTTGATCAGTTTGAACACTAAATATCTTGTCTTTGTAGTGTATTCAATTAAACATGACATTAAACATTTCGAACATGATTTGCAAATCATTGTATTCTGTTTTTATTTATATGTTTAACACAACGTCCCAACTTGGGCTTGTACAAACTACTTCCAAATCCCCACAATATTCTGGTACTCATATGGTTAAGGCTTCATTAAGGGTTGGCACCTCGCTCAGTGGCCAACTTCAAAATAAAGGCATTGATGTCCAGTGTAGTAATAGATGAAGCTGTTCTTGGCACATTGGCAGAGACTGAGTGTGTCACAGTAAAGCTGCCTTGACTTCAACTTTTCAGCTGGCCTGCCAAGCATAACTAAATCCTATAAAACCTTTAATATTTGCATTACATATATTATTGTTTACTTGCTGTTGATGCCTGTGGAGTTGCTTGCCTGCAATTTGGGTATCTGCACATACAGATTGTTGTTCACCAAATGTAAACCCAGCAATTTCCAATGAGTGACTTTAAATGTACATGAAAAAAATTTAAATATAGCCATTAAATTGGAATGGGGCACTTGGACCTGCACTGTAAATCCACACCTGCCAAGACTAACAAAACGGGTTGTACAAGTCGCACAAACCTGAATGGAGTTTTTGGATGACACGGAGATTTGCCTAATGTAAGTGATCTGGACGAGCGGGACTGGAAGACGACGAGGAGTTAGTGTGGGATAAAAGCTTGGCTGGGTAGAGCCTTGTCTTACACAGTTTACTTAAGGCCCAAAAGGAATAAAAGTGGCCCAGACGTTGCGTTAAACTGGTGTTTGTCTCAAACGGGTCTATTGTCTTCGGTGGGAGCCAGGTCACAAGTTTCCATGACATAGGCCGAGCTGCTGCGCTCTCGCTTTAGCTCAACTCAAGATTTCAGATAGTTGAAGCTGCGTGTTACCAGCACCTGATACTACATCTGGGGTAGTGGAAGGGAGCAGCGTTTGTCTGTTTATCTACAGTAGGGCGAGTCAGTGGGCTTTACTTGTGAATGTGAGCTTGAAATTTCACCTCCAAAATTAGAGATAAAAATGGCATGAACATTTTATCATAACCCAAATTATCACCACTATTTGCCATTATATAGCTGTTTCAAAATTTTTCATCCCTCCGGCTCCAAGTCAGGGGTGGACGAAGTATGGCCAGTGGGCCACGTATGACCCACCCCGTTCTTTAATCCATCCCACCGAGCATTTACATTAAGATCCCTATAACATCTGTTGTATTAATTTGGACATTTATGCCAAAAAGTGGTTAATTAAGATGCATTTCTTTTTTATTTTATTATTATTATTTGTTTTAATCCTCAACCAAGTAGCCGAAACGTCTCCCATATGGCTGACCTAAATGAGCTTGGACGGTCCACAATTTCAGGCTTATTTGTTGTATTAGCCATGCTTCCTCCTCTCCGCTGCACCACTTTGCGTAGTTGAACTAGCATTAGCAGTAGGCACAGATTTACTCAATCTGGTCAGATGTCTATCACAGGAAAAAGTAGTGGCATCATCGCATGACATGCAGGTGGAGAAGACTTGTTCAATAGTTTTATCTTCAAACCAGGCTGACGTTTTTAAATTATCTTTAAAAAAAATTACGTTGGTGGCACTGGGAGCTCATTTTGCTATACCTGGATTGGAGGCTCAAACTCTCAGAGTTGGCATGGGCATGTCACAATTCTGTAACACCTGTTTTGTGTTTCAAGATTACTCAAGTTTTGATACCACATATGGTTTTGACACAGGCTCAAATAAAATGTAAACCATTTTTTAACATAAATTTTTTTTTTGCTTTATCCATGAATGGCGTGGCCCTTTAAACATCAAATTTAGCCATTGAGCACAAAGTTTTCCCACACATTTCAACTCATGAATATGAGTTTAGCTACATAAAAACTTTTAAAAAGGACTTTATGTCAACTCAAGCACTTCCTCCAGGTTTTAGTCATTCTAAATGCTATTCAAGGGCTGAAGTCAGGGATAACTGGGCTTCAGGGATTAGTCTCCATTTTCTCTGCACTGGTTGTGGTTTTCCTCATGGATCAAAATTCTTTGTTTACAGGTACAGACATAGCTATCGTAAAACCAGCCAGTCCCAGCTTCGTACAGGCGCCATTCACTTGCAGTCTGGACACGGAAGGGGTGAACATCTCCCGCTGTAACCTAACACCGAAAAAGTCTATAGATTTGTTACTTTTTTGTGAAAGAGTTATTCAAGTGGTCTGAAGCATCATCACTCTCCCTTGCTTCCCTTAAAAGGGTCATACACATTATGCTGAACACTCTAGTAAAATTAATACAAATTGGAAACCATAAGGTTAATTATTTGAATTGTTATCACGGTTTACCGGTAATCTGTTCCATCCCCAGCTCAAACACAATCTCCACATACATGCTGAGCAGAGATAAAACTTCCGTCTCTCCAATCATTCCAGATACGCCACATTGCTCAGCAGCTCAGAGGTGTCAAGTGGAATGGAACGCTCATAGCTGACATTCTGCTTGCCGTAAAAGGCTTACCGGGCAGAGCCCTGAATTCACCGTTCACCCTATGATCAGGACACCAAAAGCCTGTCCAACCAACAGGGAAGTTTATTTCCCTTTGCTTTTTATAACAGTGTAACGGCAATTGTTCCCGGATTTTCCGTTACAGAACAGGTACCACACATAGCATACTGTGTAAGGGACAAGGAGTGGGACTGCCCTGCGTTCTAGCTAGGCTTGCGAACGATAAACCGATGCGGCCAGATATCCGCTCGTAAAGGCGAGAGGTATGACTATATCGATACCAGACTCCGCCAGGAATTCTTAGATACATCGGTTGTAGGGCTGTGGACCGGTTATCGTGAGGCTAGGAATCGGTTGCCTAAGGCTTTATGATTTTCAACGCGCGCTGTGCTCCCCAGGTAACGTCATGTTTACAACCAAACACAGCAGTGGTGGATACTAGCGACACTACTAGTTTAACTACATTTCTCAGTAGAGTCACTATTATTTCAACATCAAATAGCTTTTCAGTAGTTAAGCTACTTTCGTGGTCACAGCGATAGCAAAGTAACATTCCCCCAGTGGCTGTAAACATTGAATGCAACGTCATGTTACGTACCTTCTCAAGTCTGCTGTCGACACCGGGGGTGAAATGTGCGCCACAGATGCAAACATACAGACAATATGTCTAGGCTATTCCCATTGATTACAACTCAGCAGACTAATGCTTCTCGAGTCCTCGCAGTCAACTTATACGTTCCAGTGTTGGTACTGTACGACCCTAAAAAGAAACTTCCGGGAGGACACGCAGCCAGGTATGTCCCAAAGCTGTCACCAGTTGAACTAAGCTAGTCATCACTACTTAAAAGTTCAAAAAGTCAGTCAGCACTCAGCAAGCAGAAAAAAGCAGTGTGTGTGTGCAGTGGTGGTCCTAGCTTGAATGGCTAGGACTGGCTGGAAGGCTTTGCGGTTAGCAACATGCTTTTGGCAAAGCCAATCTTGTTAACTCGTTTGAAATGGCACGCCAATAGTGGGTCAAACTGTTTCTGTTGCACTTGTCTGCACTCTGTTTTCTAAAAAGAAGAAAAAAATACTTACCCAAATAGAAAATGTCTAAGAAATTTTATTTTAAAGATAAGTCAGTTTAAGGTATTAATATATAATATATTCAAAATGATTTCAAACATTTAAGATGCAAAAGTTGCTGGGCTTTGCTAGATTCACATGAACCTTATGCAATAACTCAACGCAGTTGTCAATTGCCGTTGTGTCCAGACTTAAGGGATATCCTGTGTATGATTGTGTTTTTTTATTTCACAAAATACATAACTATGACTATTTGGGAAGCTTTCATTTGTTGGAGTACTTAAAGCTACAGTAGCTGTTTGCATTTTGTTTCATTTAAATGTCATTAAATGTGTTTCCTATTTACAGAAAAGCACAAAGATAAACACTGATGTTCCCCATGTTGTTCCCTTACTGTACCCAATGTGAACCTAACCATGAACGTAAAACAAAGGTATGTACAGAACCCTGATTTTTTTCTGTACCCTTAGACCGTTACAACACACTAAATTACCTGTGAAATTATTCTGCCTCGTGTCGCCGAGTTACCTTACACACATGGGCTCAAGAAAAATGTGCGAGGGAGGAAAGAGGAAAAAGACAAATGTACAGCATGCCGCACTTCATATACAACCAACTCAACTAAATTTGGCACAAGAAAAAGAAACGCTGCAGCGGATACCACATGAAAAATGCACGGCGGCGTCTTATGCGAGCAAAAAGATAGATGGTGAAACAGTGCCAGTCTCTGAGAGTCCCCTCAAGTGAAAGCTAGAGTGTACATGCTTTACATCTGACCTCCTTCCCACACATACGCAAAAAATAAAACTAAGTGTCCACGACACTAGCTTCCGGCAACAGCCTGCAAAACCTCACGTACAACCCCAATTCCAGTGAAGTTGGGACGTTGTGTTAAACATAAATAAAAACAGAATACAATGATTTGCAAATCATGTTCGACCTATATTTAATTGAATACACTACAAAGACAAGATATTTAATGTTCAAACTGATAAACTTTATTGCTTTAGCAAATAATCATTAACTTAGAATTTTATGGCTGCAACACGTTCCAAAAAAGCTGGGACAGGGTCATGTTTACCACTGTGTTACATTACCTTTTCTTTTAACAACTTTCAATAAACGTTTGGGAACTGAAGACACTAATTGTTGAAGCTTTATAGGTGGGATTCTTTCCCATTCTTGCTTGATGTACAGCTTCAGCTGTTCAACAGTCTGGGGTCTCTGTTGTCATTGTCATTTATACCCAATCATGGCACCCACTTGTTCCCAATTAGCCTGTTCACCTGTGGGATGTTCCAAACAGGTGTTTGATGAGCATTCCTCAACTTTCTCAGTCTTTTTTGCCACCTGTCCCAGCTTTTTTGGAACGTGTTGCAGCCATAAAATTCTAAGTTAATCATTATTTGCTAAAAACAATAAAGTTGATCAGTTTGAACATTAAATATATTGTCTTTGTAGTGTATCAATTAAATATAGTTCGAACATGATTTGCAAATCATTGTACTCTGTTTTTATTTATGTTTAACACAACGTCCCAACTTCATTGGAATTGGGGTTGTAAGAAAGTCATGCTCGCTTAATAGGAATATTGATACAAATACGCTGTGTGACTTTGCACCTCCGTTTATGCAGAACTGAGGTGCCAGACGCATGTTGAACGTTACCCTGGCAACTGAGCAGCCGTATTATCAGTCTGGATTGGGGGTGCAGGTAATAGGGGGTCATAATGCGGAACCAAAAACGCCTTTGGGATACGCATTGAATGGCCTCCTGAAGGATGCTCAAAGCAATCGAAGAGAACGCAAACCAGCCAGCTGCATTAAGATATGATCGTATTCTGGTCCACTTTAAGGACATTTTGTTTTGTACAACCAAAAAGGACACTCTCTGGTCTGGTCCATTTTGGAAACATTCTAACCCATTTTGAGGACATTTGTCTATTACACGTCATTCCTCAAAGAGGACTAGTGGAGCATCTCACATTTTGTTTTACTTTGCAGGAATTCTGGTCGACCTGTGGGATTGGTACACTTTGCGGATCGTCCTGTTCCATTAAAAAGGACATTCGGGTCCACTTTAAAAATATTTTAATCCACGAGGAATTAGAATGTTAGAAAGGAGTCCCTTTAAGTCACACCAGTGTTGTATATTCCATCAATACCGCGAACGCATAAAACGTATAAAAATTGTATTTATTATCACTGAAAGGAAATAAAGAAAGTCGAAATTTATGGACATTCTTGTTCACTTTCTGCTTTATTTTTATGTCATTCTGATCCACTTAGCGGACATTAGTGAAAAAGTATTTTCGCTAAGTGGACCAGAATGTCCCATTTTGTTCCAATTTTGGGGGATTCTGATCAATTTGGGGGAATGTTCCACTCTGAGGAACATTTTGGTACAGTCTGGGGACATTCTAGTTCACTTAATGAACACACTTGTCCACTTGGCGGACATTGTGATGCACATGCTAACTCAACATCACAATGCTCTCAAAGTGGTCAATATGACATTTTGTTCCACTTTGAGGACATTCTGGTCCACTGTTTCCCTGAAAGTGAACCAAATGATCCTCAAAATGTACCAGGATGTCACATTTTGCCATTTATCTTTTACTTTGGGAACATTCGGGTCCACTTTCAGGACGCTGATTCACTTTTTTTTTTTTTTCTTCTAAAAGTGAACCAAAAGGTCGTAAAAGTGGGCCAGAATGCCACAATTTGTTCACTACGACATTCTGGCACACTTTGGGAAAACCCCACTATATTCTTGTAGGACATTTAACATGAGTCAAGGCGTGTAATGATGCAATGCAGGGAATACTGTAGATAAGCTCAAGTTGAGAAACCGCAGAGGTTGAACTTGATGACGTCAAAATCCCTACTGTGTTTGATCCTTTCCTCTCATATACATACACAAGGCTCTGGTGCTGAGTTTCATTTCACACACACACACACACACACACGTAATCTCCTACTAATCACAGTTGCAGGCCTTGGGCTGAGCAGCTACGACAGCGCACAACAGATGGACCTACACGCGGCAGGCATGGCGAGGATTAGTGGAGTCCAGAAGGTGCGGGAACTTAAGGTTTGTAAAGTCGCAGGGATACCATCTTGTCTCGGTTAACCCAAGCAGGTGCAATGACAAGATGGCGGGGAAGGAGAAATCAAGGGGGATGAACTTGGTGGCTTGTAGAGTACATCTGGAACATATACATAGCGCTTCAATTTTTGCTAATTTTGTTATGTTACAGCCTTATTCCAAAATTGAATGCAGTGGTATCTGGATTTAAGTTCATTTTCGATCTGTGGTCAAGCTTGTGACTCAGTTTGTACATCAAATCAAATTCCCAGCTGAAACAGATTGAAACTCCCATTAATCCCTTCCAGCCCCGCAAAACACACCACATTTAGTTGTGTTTTTAATTTGAAAAAAAAACAGCGCTGTATTATATTACAAAAGAAATCATGATAATATAAAGAAATAAGTCTTATAACAATTACTGTACATACTGTAGGATCCGTGTATTGCAGAGCTGCCAACCTATAAAAATTCACTTCCAGAACAATTTGTCGCAATTAGTCTAAATTTCCATTGCTTCAAAATTTTGTCAAGAACATTTCCGTGCGACTGTCATAAGCATAATCGTTAATAAACGATGGCTTCAACATTTGTCATTTTAATGTTTTTATGACATCAACCTTGTAATGGTGGATGGACGGAGTTGCAGCCTGAATCAAAGTACCATTATATGAGATCTCGACGTTCCATCATCAAAAATATCTGCGCCTATGGATTAATTCACCTTTGCCAATTCGGTTTTCAACCGGGTAACAAAAAAAACCAAAAAAACCAAAAAAAGTCTATTAAAGCAGATTAATCCGACCTCAAATGTCAAAATTAAAACTCAGCAGTATTTAGCGAACAAACAAATAAACATTGCTTGTAGACTCCATTGGATAGTTTATGTATGGACAATAGTTTTGCATTCTATTTTGTGCAATGTACTTCAGAAATCTAATTACATTTTCTCTTGCATGGTTTTTATATTTACATATTTATATTTCCTATATCCACCGTTACTGCTGAAACAATGCCAATTTCCCCATTGTGGGACTAATAAAGGTTATCTTATATTACAATTATTTATTATTATATTACAATTATTAATAATTAATACTTTTAACCTGCCCACGTTCTTAAGTGGTGTGCAGTGACGTACCAATTAATTTCCAGTTAGACGCGGCGTCCTGTGTGAATGGGTATTTTATATTTATATCTCTAAACACAGAATAATTGGCCTGTTATTTTGTTGTTTAAAGTCAGTTACTCTCTGCGAAAACTCAGTTTCAGACAGACCTGTGTGACAAGTGTATTGTTTCACCAAATCACTTATTTCGATGTTTTGCAACACGTTAGGCTATCAATTAGCATGGCGTTGACGTCATCTTTACCCATCCACTGCTCGTCCTCCCTTCGTGACACTTGTAAGAAGCATCGTAAGAAGTGTAGCTTCTTCGCTACCATGGAGGCAATGATCACGGACTTAAAATGCGTTGACACCGGATGCAAAGAGAACTTTCGCATTCGCGGCTTGGAAGCATCCGCGACTAAGCCTCTCCTAGCAGTCAATGCAAGGACATTACAGTACCTTATACTTACATTTTCTTTTTATCTGAACCTTTGCTTGTACCTCGAATTTTGGCTTGTGGGCCACGGCACCACTGTAAATTCATTTTTGGCCTCAAAATTCTACACACAAGCCAGATTCTAGACTTCAACTCAATTGAACATCTCAGGAGATACCTGAAAATGGCAGTGCACAGATGCTCTCGATCCAACCTGATGGCGCTTGAGAGGTACCGGAAAGAAGATTACGCAAAACTACCCAAAGATAGGTGTGCCAAACTTGTGACAACATATTCAAAAAAACTTGAAACTGTAATTGCCGTCAAATGTGCATCAACAAAGTACCATAGTAGGCTACCTGAGATGTTGTGAGGTCCGCTGCTACCATAATCATTTGACAGCAGTTCGACTTTGGAACTCATTACTTCCGTTTTAATTATTCGCTATGGTATGAATCGTTTTGAAATTAGAACACGCAAAACTTCACCAGAAGGGACTGTAATGTTCCATTTTGAAGGACGTGCCACTGTATTACAGTATCTAAACGCTGAATCAATCAAATAGCGCCTTTTGGAAGCTGCCATGACAGAGCATCGCGCCATGAATAAATTATTATTACTCCTGTGTGGGGGTGGAGGAGGAGGAGGACGACGAGGAGGAGGACGAGGTGTGCGTGCTTAAGCTAAATAAGATTGATTTTGCCCTTTCGGCATTGCTGTGACTCACGGCAGCAACAAGCATTCCGGTCACGAGTCTGAACCCTTGACCACTCATGCCTAGAATGAAGTATACAATTCTATACATGACAACGAACAGTTTGCATATCACATTATTCAACCATGCAAGTGTTTGGCAGCAAATGAATACACCATTAAAAGACAATAACTCTCTACGCTTCCATTATTGATTGACAACGATATGCATTACATTAATGGGTGTTGAGCATTATAAAGCACTCGTACACTCAAAACAGATCGCTGCAAGTCAAGTATGGCCGCTATGCACCAACTTACAAATTTTTCAAGCTGCGTGTCGCTGCTTAGAAAATATTTTTCTTTGCGCCGCGAACCAAAATTTGATGACGAACGAGCTTTAAATAAGCCGCTGCTCGAGTGAAGTGAGGAAAAATTAGAGCAATTAAAGTACTGTAATGCCCTCACATGTGGGCAAGGAGAGCCCTCTATTTTTATGACAAAAAAAAATTATATTTATGTTTGAGTATGATACATTTCCATTAAATTACCCTCAATTCCCTATCTTAACATCATATGGAAAATTGACTGCGACCACAGTCAAAAATTTAATAAAATGGCTAATAGGAAAGAAGTAATTGTTACTTTTAAGAGTTGAAAATGGCAACACTAGCATCCCTGCACTTCCTGTGCATTTTTTCCTCAAATCCTCTTGTATCTCTATTTTTAAGGGTACATTTCGCACTGTTTTGAAATCATGGTTTGGGGGTATATGTTTAGGGTTTAAACTGTTGATATAGCCAATTCTACAAACATTTTAGGGGGTTGTTGTTGTTAGCGGCAGGTCTTGGTCATTAATCCCAGCGAATAGTGAGGGTTCACTATAAATTCACTGCTAGTTATGCCAGCATATACCATACATCAGTGATTCCCAACCACTGTACTGAAATTGTCCAATGTCACTTGAATGTCATAAATTTAAAATGTATTTACAAATAATGTATCTTTGTTCGTGTTTGTGTGTGTATATATATATATATATATATATATATATATATGCCAGTGACGTATAGTGACAGGCAGAACAATGAAATGCTTTTCCATTAGATGCCAGAAGCTACGTAATTGAGATGTGTGCCCACTTTTTGGATGGTGCGTCGTAAGATTTCACTTATGCAAAATCTGGTTGGTGGAAACTGCCTTATGTAAACTACTGATAAAAACAACAACACATTTTAGTCAATTTGCATTTTACACGGTTGAGGTCCCGACCCTCCAGCTGGGGAAACCGCCACAAAAAAAAAAAAAAAAATACAAAGGAGGTTTATATGCCCTCTTTTACACATGGTACCTCTTTTTTAAAGCCCTTTACAACTAGTCGGCCGTGTCTAGCTTAATTATGATGGAGACAATAAACCGCCTACGGCAAGTGGAGGGGGGGGCAAGACATGGGGATAGCTGTGTGTAGGGCACACGCAGCATTGTTTGTGGGTGAACCTCCGCCACACCCAAAGCACTCCCTCGGGGGTTAACCATGCAGGGGGGGTCCTCCTCCTCCTCCTCCACCACCACCACCACCACCACCACCAATCCACCCACTCACCACCGGAACAAACTGCTGTCGCCGCCGGGCTAACAACACCTAGTCTTTGCCTTTAAAGTCCACCAATGCCCTCCCCCCGCTTCCAAACAAAATCAGTCAACCAAGTGGCTCCATGAGCAGAGCACACCGGGGCGTTTTCAGCCATGATTAGCATGTGGCTAACTGGACGAGGGGGAAGCGCGCGATTTATTGTACGCGGTATCCCAAACACACTTCCTCCGTGCCACTTAATGGCGTGTGTGTTCATGTGTATGTGTGGCCTCCGTGTACTGTCTTCACCTGGATTGACATTAAAAATAGCTCCATCCAGTTATCAAAGGATTTTTTTATTTATATATTTTTTTTAAACATTACTTAGCTACAAATCAACGTCACCACACGCTTCACGCACGCTGACCGCTTTGATGGAGGAGGAGGACACCGCACGTCAAAACAAACATACCCCCTAAAAATAAAGCAGCACATAACATTGGGACTGCGCTAGCGCAGCGAAGCAAAGTCGACGGTTAGGAAGTGATTTAGCCAAAGAAGAACAAAATAACACTCACCGGAACAGCGAAGGGCGTTGATAATCTTTCCGTGTGATATTCCAGCGGGTTCATGAGACAGTTTAAGGGGGATTTTGGGCTATGCAGTGGCCGAAGATAGTCAACAGGGGAGCGAGCTGGCGGGCGGTTCGCCCTCAACAGCTGTGTTCTGTTTTGAATGAGGACCAAGGGGATGCGCGGCAGAGGGGCGGTGCTTGTGCCTCTTCTTCTTTGGTATCTATGGAGGCGCTTCTTTTTCTTCTTCTTCGGTCGTGACGTCACTTTATACGTTCTAGCAAGCCGAGAATGTCATATGAAATGGTTAAAATCTAAAAAAATAAATTTAAAAAAACAGTGGTTACATGGGCAAGGACGACTTTATTGACAGTGAACTCATTTCGGGAAAAGCGTACAAATGGCTCTGTCACTTCTTGTACGGTCAAATTAAATAAGGTCAACTCGCTTAACAGAGGATTACAAAAGCCTGCCTTTTACTCTTGCGCCATCTGGTGGTCAAATGGCTAAAACTGCACTCGTCCGCTATCATTTTTGCAGGTATTCAACGAAAACAAATGGATACCTGAATGGAGACAAATGACGAAGTTGTTAGTTTGATAATTTAATACTTTTTTCTCCTACATTACTTTTTCACATTACAGTGCAACTTTTTTCCCCATTTATATATTATTACATTTTTCTCATGTTATTCTATTAACAGTCAGACGTGCAAACACCAAAGGCATGAAAAAGGTGACCAAAAAAAAAAACATTGTGGGGGGGGGGGGGGAGTCTGGTGGGATCCCCGCAAGAGAATTTTTAATTCTTAATTAATTAAATACAATAAGGCAAAATCAAAAAATTTTCTTCACGCAGAAAAACATTTATTTACACCGCTCAAGTACCTGTTGATGTACAAATGTAAGATTAAAATTGGCCTCATTTATTTGCTTTTTTCTTTTGGCCTCCAACACCCATCTCCACCTTCACCTGATGCCAGCTTTAAGCTGTGCCACATGAATAGCATCCTCCTCTTTAAGCAATCTCATTCTGGAAAATAACTGACTCAAATGATTGTCAGCTTCACTTCATTTTTCACTATTACCAACTTGAAAGGCTAATCCCAAATGCATCCTCCAGGAAAATATGAACTACAATATTTTTCTGTTTTTATTGCCATTTTTTAATTTGAAGTTAGTTCATTCTGTGTTGTGACATAATCCTTAACAGGGCTCCATTGCTTAATACATTTAACATTAACTTATGTAAACTAATTAGATCATTGTAGCCGCGTTTCCTAATTAATACAAAATGCATTAGCAGATCAGCTCGTCGACAATGTTATGTGTGCTTCGCGGTTCCGTTAGGATCGCAACCAGGGCCACGACTCGCAACACTGCACGAGTTTCGCCGAAGGGCGACTGATTTGCATTTTTGAACATTACAAATTTGTTCTCATTAAATTGATACATTTGCACGCAATATTACAACCTTTTTCTTCTAAAATTAAAGCTTTTCTTATCGTATTTTTAACAAAATTATTACTACATACTATTTTCTTGTAATATTGTTACGTTTTAGTCATAGTAGAACTTGTCAAGTAATATTACAACTTTTATGAAAAAAATAATTGCTGCAATACTGCGGAATTTTTTTACATAATCAGACGACTTTTTTGTCATATTATTGCACTTTGTACATATTACAGTACCAGTTTTCTTTCAACTTTCCACATAATACTTTTCTTTAATAGAACCTTTTTCTCGTAATTAAAATTTTCAGTTTCCTTGTAACATTCCAACTTTTTGTTCTTCACATATAATTTTTGCGAAAACTTGGTAAAGCAATATATCATCTCTTAATACAACTTCTACAACAAGAAAAATGTGTTCCTCGTTACGTTTTCTTTCTTTGCTACATTTACATACTCTTTTCGTACAATGACTTTCACAACACCCTGAAAAGTGCTGTATAAGAAATTCACCAGATATGTTGGATTTTTTTGACACTTTCAGTTTATGATGGACACACACACACATAAAAGCACACGCATACACGTTTCTTTTGTTTTCACTCCCCAAATTTGAGCTGATTCTCCTTTTGCAAACCGTGCAGTTCCCGTGCCCGATTCTTCAGCTCCTCCGCCTTCTTGTCGTCCTTCTCAGTGCCGTCGCCCAGCCTGTACATACGGCTGGCGTTGGCGCAGCCCCACACGTGTCCGAGCTCGCAGGCCCGCTTGGCGTACTTGAGCGCCGTCGTCATGTCCGGCTTGACCCCTTTGGCGTTGCCCTCAATGTACAAGGTGCTGAGGTTGAAGCAGGATGGGGCGAAGCCACCCGCGCACGCATTCTCGTAGTAGCGGCGGGCGGCGTCCAGGTCGGGGGCGCCGCCCTCAATTGCCCGCCCATCGTGAGCCAGCAGGCCCACATTGTGGCAGGCGTCGATGGACTTCTTCCCGCCGGCATTGCACGCTCGCAGGAAGCACGAGTACGCACTTTTCAGGCACTTGCTCATGCCACCTGGTGGGAACATTTGCCTTACTTAAAAAAGTGAGCAAATTATTTTTTTCATTTATTATGTTAACTACTGTAAACAAATAAAAGTAAAAGAAAACCTCACAATTCACAAGAGTGCAGTTTTTTATTTTTTCGGGACATTATTTAGATATTACGAGAATATGAAATATATATATTTTTTTTTTTTAGAAAAAGTAGTTATAGAAGAGAAAATTTCTCAATTTAGGACTCAAATATTTTTTGGACAAATCTTGAGGAAATAAAATTAAGCAATAAAACTACATGTAAAATGTCACAATTTTTTTAAAAAGGTTAGGCTATTACAAGAATATTTTAAAAAATTGCAATTAATGAAAAAGTTGTCATATTACAAGCAAAAAAAAGCTGACAATTACAAGAATTAATAAAAACCACAATATACTAGAATAACATTTTCTTTTTAAGAATTATTTTTTAAGCACAATACTTGGGAAAAAAAATCTAATTACAAGAAAAATATCTTTTAAAATAAGTAGACAAAAAACTATATTCTTGGTTAATAAAGTTGTAAAAGTATGATACAATTTTGCAATTTAAAAGAAAAAGGTCAATGTCTCAGACATTATTAAGATATGACAATATTTTAAAAATCAGTTTATGATAATGAAGTTGTTTTTTTAATGTTGCAATATTGCAAGAAAAAAATCCCAATTCGCGAGAATACTGCTTTTTTTTTATTAAGTACTTGGGAGGATTTTTTTTTTTTTTACAAGAATAAAGTATTTTATTTTTAGATTAAAAGTTGTAATACTAAAAGAAATCAAAACACGATGTTGGAAACCTTTGTTTTAAAAAAAGTCTTCATTTACAAGAACAAAAAGTTGCATCATAACAATAATTTTATTAAAAATAATAATTATAAAAATCCCACGCACAAGCATATACTGTGTAATATAATGGTACGGCATTTTACACATACATTTTTATAACATAGTGGTTGTTTGCTGTAATATTGTGTTAATGTCCTGTAATAATTTGACTTTGATTTCCTTGGAATATTTTCTGACAGTAGAAACTTTTTGACATTTGCATTTGTATAAATAAACAGACTGATGGATAGATGGATAATTTGTACCTTTGCCTGTGACATGGTAAGCCCCCAGTTTGTAGCAGCTCTCTGCATGCGTATGTTTGTCACAGTTATGTTTGAGCACTTTGGCAGTGGCCTCGTAGTTTCGCTTCACTCCTTCCATGTAGTCTGCTAACCTCTGGCATCCTGACAAAAATATTGACTTAAGAACACATAGATATTTACCACCGGGAACAGTAAATGTATACTTTTTTTTTTTTTTTTTTTTACCTTCAGGGTCGTTATCCTTGTAACACTGGTAGCTGTACTCCACACCCAGATTGTCCAGAAACTGCTCCACTTCTTTCTCATCTTCAAAGTTGATGAGTCCCGCCATTTTGATGTCCACTATTTGTGTTTTTTTTCTTCCAATGATAAATTGAATTTATCTTGGTACTCGCCCACTTGGTCGTTGTGACCTTGCTCTATTACATATGGCCCTTGTTTCAACAGCACCACTTTTTAGCTATCCTTCGCACCAGGAGAGATTTATGTTTGACATCAAACAAATACAATAACGTATAAATACGACAATATTAAATTTTATAATAGTAAAAGGACGGAGACGTAAGTGCGCGTGTCGTTTAGCATGAGCTTTCCTGTCAGTCCCACACAGGCTTCCGTAGACGCGTTTCCGCAATTTCTATTTCCTGGTTTTGTAACAGTCTCTCACCGGCTTCCGTAGATCCTTCGTCACTTTTAACTATCACTTTAAATGACATGGGGTTTCCTCTCAATGGACAATAATAGAAACATCATTCATCAATCTTTTTCTGTAGCTATAATAAAAGTGTATAAAAGAGGACGCAATCGAAAACTAAAATGTCACCACCTCACAGGCTTTATATATATAGATATAGCTACATGAAATGAACAAACTTGAATTTTTTTGTTTGTTTGTTTTGTACTAATTTCATAATTGGAACGGTCATCTCGATTCATCTGCCTACATTTGACGTTCAATGTACTTCTGGTCTGAGTCGCTGTCCCATTGGTTGAAACACTGCTCTCAAAATTCTACTGCCCCTTAGACGGAAAGACACGCTGCGTGGTATTTTACCTTTTGTGCGACAGAAACGAGCTATTTTACCCAACGAACTGTTTTTTTTTTTTTTTTTTCAATCTTACGTATCTATTTGATTTTCATATAGCTATACATTATTATCATGTAATGGCTCCTCGCGATGTGGAGGAGCAGCGGCTCGACTCTGAGATCCTCCCGGATGACCGAGTTTCTCACCCTATCTGTAAGGGAGAGCCCAGACACCCTGCGGAGGAAACTCATTTCGGCCGCTTTTATCCGGGATCTTGTTCTTGTTCCTCCTCTTGTTCTTGATCTTGTTCCTCGTGACCATAGGTGAGTGTAGAGAGCTTCGCCTTTCGGCTTAGCTCCTTCTTTACCCCAACGGACCGATACAAAGTCCACATCACTGGAGACGCTGCACCAATCCGCCTGTCGATCTTTCGTTCCATTCTTCCCTCACTTGTGAACAAGACCCCAAGATACTTGAACTCCGGCACTTGGGGCAGCATCTAGTCCCCGACCTGGAGACGGCAAGCCACCCTTTTCCGACTGAGGACCATGGTCTCAGATTTGGAGGTGCTGATTCCAATCCCAGCCGCTTCACACTCGGTTGCAAACCGCTCCAGTGAGAGTTGGAGATCACGATTTGATGAAGCCAACAGAACCACTTCATCTGCAAAAAGCAGAGATGCAATACTGAGGCCACCAAACCGGACCCCCTCTTCGCCTCGGTTCGCCTTGAATTTCTGTCCATAAAAGTTATGAACAGAATCGGTGACAAAGGGCAGCCTTGGCGGAGTCCAACCCTCACCGGGAACGAGTCCGAATTACTGCCGGTAATGCGGTCCAAACTCTGACGCCGGCCGTACAGGGACCGAACAGCCCGTATCAGGGGATTCCTCACCCCATACTCCCAAAGCACCCCACACGGGACTCCCCGAGGGAAACGGTCGAACACCACAAAATACATGTAGACTGGTTGGGCGAACTCCAGGCTTGGCCAGCCGGTACCCATCAGCTGCCTCAGGAGTCCCACAGGCCAGAAAGGCCCGATAGGACTCCTTCTTCACATTGACGGCATCCCTCACCGTCGGTGTCCACCAACGGGTTCAGGGATTGCCGCCACGACAGGCACCGACCACCTTACGGCCGCAGCTCCGGTCGGCCGCCTTGGCAATAGAGGCGTGGAACATGGTCCACTCGGACTCAATGTCCCCCAGCTCCCCCGAGACGTGGGTGAAGTTCTGCCGGAGGTGTGAGTTGAAACTCCTTCTGACAGGGGATTGTGCCAGACGTTCCCAGCAGACCCTCACAATACGTTTGGGCCTGCCACGTCGGACCGGCATCTTCCCCCACCATCGGAGCCAACTCACCACTAAGTGGTGATCAGTTGACAGCTCCGCCCCTCTCTTCACCCGAGTGTCCAAGACATGCGGCCTCAAATCCGATGACACGACCACAAAGTCGATCATCGAACTGCGACCTGGTGCCAAGTGCACGTGTGGACACCCTTATGCTTGAACATGGTGTTCGTTATGGACAATCCGCGATGAGCACAGAAGTCCGCTCTGGTTCTGATCGGGGGGGGGGGGGGGGGGGGGGGGGGGGGAGGCCGTTACTCCCAATCACACCCTTCCAGGTCATTGCCCACGTGAGCATTGAAGTCCCCCAGCAGAACGCTGGAGTCTCCAGCGGGAGTGCTGTCCAGCACCCCCCTCTAAGGACTCCAGGGTGGGTAATCTGAATTGCTCTTTAGTGCACAGGCAAAAACAACCCGTCCCACCACCCGAAGGCGGAGAGAGGCTACCCTCTCGTCCACCGGGGTGAGCCCCAATGTACAGGCGCCGAGCCAGGGAGCAATAAGTATACCCACACCTGCTAGGCGCCTCTCACTGTGGGCAACTCCAGAGTGGAAGAGAGTCCAACCCCTCTTGAGAGGACTGGTGACAGAGCCCATGCTGTGTGTGTGGAGGCTAACCCGATTATATCGAGTCGGAACTTCTCGACCTCACACACCAGCTGGGGCTCCTTCCCTGCCAGAGAGGTGACATTCCACGTCCCGAGAGTCAGCTTCTGTAGCCAGGGATCGGCTCGCCAAGGTCCCTTCCTTCGGCCACCGCCCAGCTCACACTGAACCCGACCCCTATGGCCCCTCCCACAGGTAGGGAGCCCATGGGAAGGGGGACCCACGTTATCCTTGCGGGCTGTGCAGGCCCGGCCACCTGGCACTCGCCTTCGAGCCCCGCCTGGCTCCAGAGGGGGGCTTTTTTATACCTAATTTAAAACCTCTCAGTATTATTATCCATAAACATATGTAGATTAGATCATTTAGAATTATACATTTTCAAACGACATTGTCAACTGGTCGTAGTTCTATAATTCCTCTCAAGGTGGCGCTACGAAATTGTAACGCTGCTTTTCCGTCTGCCATTAAAACAAAAGAAGAAGCAGCACAACCAGCTTTTATGTATTTTTTGTAAACATGTCGGAGTATGACCATGTCCAGAAAAGTGCACTGAAGATTAAGGGCGTGGGGAGCGTTTCTTCTGGCAAAAAGTAAGTACAACGCACAGATTAATTACTTAACCAGCATTTTCACGTATACCCGGTAGAGCCGGTGCGTTTACGAGCTTTCAGTTCACGTCGCGATAGCTCGTGCGTTAGCCTTCCCTTCGTGCTAACAATAACATTAGCTGGGAGATTTTTGTTATTTGTTCACTATAAACTGCACATTAAAAACCCACTTGGCTTGGCGTATTCCTTAACGGAAAAAACGAGAAAAAAATGTTTTCATTACACCATTAACAACGCCAGTTTTAGCATATTAGCTAGTTCACAACGCTCGGCTCATCACAAAAAGATGATTAAAATCTTATGAATCCCTTGAGGTTTAATGTAAGCTTGAATTGTTGTGTTCAAATACGTTTACGATGTGTATTAAATGTTTTAACAAGATGTGGTAGAGAAATCTATTAAAAAAAAAAATCATATTTTATATATATATATATATATATATATATATAAATTTCTTCCCTGCTTAACTTCTACATTAAATTTTTTTATTCTTTTGTTGTATAATGTTGTAGTTTCAAGACATGGTGAAATTCGAGTTTTTGTTTGCTCGAAGCTATAATCATCCAAAATATTAATTTATATTTGAATATTTAATCATGAAATATTTCACTCTGTGTGGAGTATATCCTTAATGAGTTTCACTTTTTTTGAATTGAACTACCTAACTAAATTAAACTTTTGACACTATAAACATTTTTTATTGAGATGTACCTGTATAAACAAGTGATGCCATAATGCAGAGCATACTAAATGAATACCATCTCCCACGTTGTCAATCACAATTAAGCATTGGTGACTTTGTCTATTGTTCCAGGAAGAAGAAGAAGGACAAGGAGAGCAAGCATCGCATGGAGCAGATGGCCACCAGTCAGAACGATGAGGAGGTGAACGCCAAACGGGCGTATATTGACAAAAGGACACCGGCGCAAATGGCCTTTGACAAGATGCAAGAAAAGAGGGTACGTGTATTTTGTGTCGGTGTATTGTAGCACCTTTACTGCTTAGGGGAGGTGTTTAAAAAAAGAACTTCAACGTGAAATAAAATCGTATTTTTCAAAATAAAATGTTTTGCTTTTATCAGGAAGAGGTGTAATCCTTTTTTTAGGCGTCTGTTTTTACGCAGGCAACAAACTGCCGTTTTGATGTCTAAAAATTACAACTTGATTCTTATATATTTTTTCTTCAGGGTATATGGGTTTGTTCTGGTCGGATTATTACTTTTTTCTTGAAGAAATTATTACAAATAAATAATTAAATGTATTTTTGTCTTGAAATATACCGGTACTTAGTTTCTTTTCTTGAGAAGTGCTACTTATTTCTTTTTAGTGACTTTTCTTTAAAAAATAACTTTATACAAAAACTAACTTTATAAAAAAAATACAACTATTTTGTTTAAATAAAACACATTTGTGTGAAAACAAATTTTTCTTAAAAAAATAGGACCTTAATTCGTAAGTCATTTTGCAGAAATGTCAATCTTTATCTTGAAAGTAGTTTTTTTTCCATTGAAAAATATGACTTGAATAAATGGAAGGGTTTTGAGAAAAAGACGGAAAAGTCCTTTTCTTGAAAGATGGACTTTTTTTGTAAAAATGAAAAAATGTGAATTCTTGAATAAATGGCATGGCATGTCTTTTCTTGAAAAATATTTTTTTCTTCAAAAGTACTTTTTCTTGAGAAAAAAGTAACTTTTGCTTGGAAAAACATCATAAAAAATATTTTTGTTAAATAAAGTTTTTCTTGGCGGCACATCTGCTGGGTTCAAATCCCGCCTCGCTTGTGTGGAGTTTGCATGTTCTCGCCGTGCCTGCGTGGGTTTTCTCCGGATACTCCAGTTTCCTCCCACATCCCAAAAACATGCGTGGTTGGTTGATTGAAGACTCTGAATTATAGCTGATAGCTGGGATAGGCTCCAGCACGCCCGCGACCCTCGTGAGGATAAGCGGTACAGAAGATGAATGAATAATGAACTTTTTTCTTTTATTTCAAATTTTTTTTGTCTTGATTTATTTTTTTGTAAAAATAACTTGTTCTTTAACTAGAACTGTTGTAGGAAAAAAAAATCCAACTTGGAATTATTATTTTTTTTTTTAAAGAAATAAATCTATTTTCTAGAGAAAAATGTTCTAGCTATAAAATGCTCAAATTGTCCCTCACACTGATTTTCATTCTTTCCCGACAGCAAATGGAAAGAATTTTAAACAAAGCCTCCAAGACACACAAGCACCGAGTGGAGGTACCTCCTCACACACATTCATTTTCAAAACAAATTTAATTTATTTTCCTTTAAGCTAAACTTATGTATGTTATGAGGATAAACCAGCACTGAATAATTAACCTTTTTCTGCAGGACTTCAATCGCCACCTGGATAACCTGACAGAACATTATGATATCCCGAAAGTCAGCTGGACCAAATAAACAGCGAGACATTTTCCCACTTTTGTTTTTGGGAGGTTAAGTTATGCCAGTTTTCTGTATTAACAATTAAAGTGAATTATTATGATCACATGCTGTCATTTCCTGTTTAAGTCACAAGTGTCTTGTGTGCATAAGGAGATATGTGATAGTCTTAATTTGTAAAGTCATGCACCTTATACTGAATTAAACTATGAATCAAACTCTTCAGAAATGATTTAGGATTGCATATTTTTATTTAGAAACAAATGTATTCTTCTTGGTTTATGCCTTTTTTTTAAAAATAAAATACTATTTTCTTGGAAAAATCCAACTTTTGCATAAAAAATGACTTCTGGGGAAAATCGACATTTCAGAAAAAAATGAATTTGATTGGGGGGAAAACTATACAGCCTTTTAAAAAAGAAAATTCTCTACAAATGCTACTGTTGTTCTCCAGAAAATTACCATTTTTTTCTCCTGAAATACAAGAACAGGCATCTTTTTTTATTCCAAAAAGTTTGTCTCCAGAATGTTTTTCAGCAAAAATAGTGAAAAAAATTCTCAGGTATATTTATTTTGAAAGATGACTTTATCCCAAAATACTTCTCTCTACAAATAATTTTAAAACCTTAAAATGTCTGTCAAAGAAAAAAATTCTCAAAAAATGATTGTCTTGAAAAATCAAAAATTCAAGTTTTTTTCCCCCCCCAAAATAAAACTTTTGTCAGAGAAAAATATATTTGAAAAGGTTATAAATTAAAACCTCCAAAGACTGGTTTTGCTCTTTTTTTTTTTTCTTTAAAGAAAAACAATACTACTTTTTCCTCCCAAAATACAAATGTCTTGGATAAACTCTTATCCCCTAACTTTTTTTAAAGAAATGATTTTCTCCCCTCCAAAAAACCCACACTGTTTTTTTCCTTTAGAATTACCACTTCTTTTTTTCTGAAAAAAATACAGCTATTTTTGGGGGGGCGGGGGAGAATATATTTTTTTTCTCCTGAAAATGTTTACTTTTTCACTGTTACAAATGTGTGGTGTGTTGTGTTAAAGAAAAAAAAAGCAAAACGTGCTTCAATCTTGCTTGTTTAATTCATACATCGTGTAAACCACAGCCCATTTGGAAACAATTAGGATGGCACATGATATAAAAATCCTTTGCAACATTCGACCCCCCTCAGTCCTGACAGTTAAGCCATGACGCTGCTCCCATGATTAATGTCTATTAAATTATGTGTCTCTGATGAACTTTGACCGGCTTCACTTGGGTCCCAGCATTTCACTGGGCTTGACCCACTGGTCGAACTGATCCTCGGTCAGGTAGCCCAGCTCCACGGCCACCGCCTTGAGTGTGGAGCCCTTCTTGTGCGCCGTTTTGGCGATGGCGGCCGCCTTGTCGTAGCCGATGTGCGGGTTGAGCGCTGTCACCAGCATGAGCGACTCGTTCATCAGCTTGTCGATCCTCTGCGTGTTGGCCCGGATGCCCGCCACGCAATTGGTGCTGAAGGAGACGCTGGCATCGCCCAGCAGGCGTGCGGAGTTCAGCACGTTCTTGGCAATCATGGGCTTGAAGACGTTGAGCTCGAAGTGGCCGTTGCTGCCGCCGACTGTCACCGCCACATGGTTGCCCATCACCTGGGCGGCCACCATGGTCATGGCTTCGCACTGCGTGGGGTTAACCTTCCCGGGCATGATGCTGCTGCCCGGCTCGTTCTCGGGCAGGATGAGCTCGCCCAGGCCGGAGCGCGGGCCCGAGCCCAGGAAGCGCACGTCGTTGGCAATCTTCATCATGCTCACCGCCACTGTGTTGAGGGCGCCGCTCAGCTCCACCAGGGCGTCATGTGCAGCCAGCGCCTCAAACTTGTTGGGCGCCGTCACGAAGGGCAAGCCGGTGAGGGCGGAGACAGAGGACGCCACCTTCTCGGCAAAGCCCACGCGCGTGTTGAGGCCCGTGCCCACAGCGGTGCCCCCGGCCGCCAGCTCGTACACCCGCGGCATCGCGGCTTTCACCCGCTCTATGCTGTACTTGACCTGCTGCACGTACCCGCTGAACTCCTGGCCCAGGGACAGCGGCACAGCGTCCTGCGTGTGTGTGCGACCGATCTTGATGATATCCTTGAATTCTTCAGCCTTGGCGGGAAAAACAACAACACACATTTTATGAATTATTTTTTTTTTTTTAAACTCATTCACTGACAGCCTTCCCAGTTAACATGGATATTTTGACTTCTAAAGCCGTCAATGGCAGTGAATGTGTTTTAAAAATCTAAAATATAATTTTTTTAAATAAAAAATATACAAAACCTTTTGGGTGAAAATATACATTTTTTATCGAAAATATGTTAGCCAAGCTGGTCACTATTGTGGGTCATTGAGTGAAACACTCTTGGTTTTATTTCCGCTTGTCGACGCACACAGTTTTAGCAGTGATTGATATTTGCATTTTGTAAGGATCGTACTTGCTTGACGACCCAGTTGTCATTGTGTCCAGTCCACTGCTAGCTGTCCTGTGAATCTCGGCCACCTATGTCTTAGCGAAGTGACGATTCTGTTGTTGTAATATTGAATTCCAGCGTAGGGGGCGACAGAACTTATTTTTATTTTCCTGTATTTTTTCACAGTGTTAATGTTCAAACTGCACATGATGTTACAATGGCTTACAATAATGTTAAATAAACCTTTTGGGAGTACAACTTCATTTTTGATGAACACACTCCGCTACCGTATTTTAATGTTAGTCATCAAGGTGGTACTTGGATAGACAAGTATTTTTTTTTAAAAAGGTAGGTAAAACGTTTGCGAACCACTGCTGCAGAGTGCTACTTTTTAAAAACGTTGCAATTTAGTTGTTGTTAGTGGTGTTGTTTTATGGGCTTAGAACGGATTAATGGCTTTGTATTCATTTCAATGGAGAAAGATGATTTGATGTACTAGTGTGGTGAGAGAATGACAAACTCGTATGAGAACTTTCCCCTAAAATATACAACTATTTCTAAATATATATACATATATACAGTATATACTTATATACGTGCCTTTGTAGCCAGCGCGTCGTGCAAAGTCTGCAGGCCCGGAATCAGAACCTGGTGGACCTCCGTGGCGGCGGCGATGTGCATGGCCGTGGGGAAGGTGTCGTTGGAGCTTTGGCTCTTGTTGACGTGGTCGTTGGGGTGGACCGGGTCCTTGGAGCCCAGTTGTCCCCCCAGGATCTCGATGGCTCGGTTGCTGATCACCTCGTTGACGTTCATGTTGGTTTGGGTTCCGGAACCGGTCTGCCACACCACCAGAGGGAAATGATCGTCCAATTTCCCGGCCGCCACCTCGTCCGCCGCCTGGCAGATGGCGTCGGCTATCTTGGGGTCGAGTCCGTAGTCTTTATTGACCTCGGCCGCCGCTTTCTTCAGGATTCCGAAGGCATGGATGAGCTGCAGCGGCATTCGCTCGGACGGCCCGCCGATTTTGAAGTTCATGGTGGATCTGACGGTCTGGGCGCCGTAGTACTTGTCGGCCGGGACCTTGAGCTCGCCGAACGTGTCCTGCTCGATCCTGAAGTCCGAGCTGGCCATCCTGCACGGGTTTACGAGGAGTTTGAAGTCGGAGCGGACACTCGGCAAAGTCCGCAAGTTGCACTTTAGCTGCTGGACGCGTCGAAAAGAGCGAAACATGGCTGCGCATTCGAGGTGAATACCGAGGAGGTCACGACGCTGCCTTTCGCATGGGCGGCTGTCATTGGGCGAATGGGAACGTGAGTCCGCGACAGCCAATCGAGAGGCAGCGGAGGCGATATTTCCGGCAACGGTGGCCAATCAGAGGATGTGATCGGAGGCCAGCGGTGAAGCTATTTATAACAGGGAACGGTGATGTCCGGTTTAACGCAGATACGACACAACGTTGAAAGAATAAACGTCACTAGTGTTTTGTCATTTATTTGAACCATCTTTTAGGATTATTTTACCACATATTTGGAGTGGTTTAGGCCCGGAAACACAATAAATATACTTATTCAGGACCTTCCTTTCTGTATTTGAAAAAAGAAGAAGACTGCTCTGGATGATATGTTTAATATATTTAAGATTGTATTGTGCCATATTTAATATTGCTACTATTTTTCATATATTTAATATTATTAGTCATTTGGCATGCCTGTTTTGCCTAATCTTGTTGTCACTGGGGAGACCACTGGAACTGTAAATATCCCTTGTAGATGAATGAAAAATAAAATAAAATAAAAATTATTTAAAAAAATCTATCTATCTATCTATTGATGTTTGTCTGTCTGTTTGTCCTTTTTCTTCAAAACACCACTTTTTAAAAAATATATATTTTGAGGCGAAAATGTATATATTTTCGTGACTTTCGATACTAGTTCTTTTCTCTGAAATACATTTAATTTTTCACAAAATTATAGGGCTTCAACTAATGATTATTTTAATGACCCATTAATCTTTTGATTATTTTTTCGCTGAATTGGATTTGAAAATACATTTTAAAAATTTCATCCCTTTATTGAAACCCCCCCCCCCCCCCCCCAGGATATTATTTCAAATTGACAGTGTAGAAAATGCATAAACATGAACTGATTCTGATTTAGGTATATGTCAGAAAATAGGCCAAAATGTTGGTAATTGTTTTCCAATGTAAAAGACGATGTTTGAAAATACCTCATTTTGATGAAATACAAAGATAATCAGTTTGATTGATTATTAAAATGAATATAACTATGAATATTTGCTGCTTTATCATTAGAATAAATATAATGATTAATATTTACTGTTGAGAGGCTGAAATTCCGAGGATTTTGACAATTTTAAGTTAAGCATGGTCTCTAGAAGATTAATCGATTATCAAAAATCATAACTGATTAATTTGATAATCGATTAATTTTTGCACCTCTACAAAAAACTTTTGGGGAAATATAAAACAAAATTCTTTAAAAACATACAACTTTTTATTTAAAAAAAACTATTTCGTCATTCTAGAAAGAATATGGCTTCCCCTCTCTCAAAACTATACGACTTTTTCCTTAATATATATATATTTTTAAAGTAAAAATAGTGCATTTACCTCTAACAGGAAGTCTTTTATTCTGAAGGCGTGTCAAAAAGCTCTGAGCGGAAGTCGTTGCAGTTATCTCTTGCTTGTATGTTCTCGCGGTAACGCTTAGCTTCGTACACCATTAGCTTCCCTTAGCCAACGCCGTCGTTTTTCAGCTTTTTGTGTCGACCTGGCCACCGCGAACCGGGAGTGACACGCCGAAGGCCGAGCGGCTTTTATTCCTACATTTGTTACCAGGCCGCCGAGGGGAGCGGGACCATGCCGCACAACTTTCAGCCTGGAGACCTGGTCTTCGCCAAAATGAAGGGCTACCCCCATTGGCCAGCCAGGGTAAGTAAGCTAGCAGCAGCAGGAGGAGGAGGAGGAGGAGGAGGAGGAGGAGGAGGGAGGAGGGAGGAGGAGGAGGGAGGGAGGGAGGGGGGGGAGGCGTAGGCATCCTTGCAACCCGACGACACTGGACACACATATAATGTCACCATTATGTAGTTTTGCATTTTCCAGGTGACCTCTTTATGCACGACAGCTGTAAGAAGCCCGGTTTGCATGCTACGTTATCGGCCTCATCTTCATTTATTACGAGCGAAGCTAACGTTATTCCCCCCCCCCCCCCCCCCCCCCCCCAAAGTGACGTGCGACGTATCTTGCACAAATAACGTAACTTTTCGGCCCCAAACTCTCAAGTCCACCTCACCGCCAGAATGACTGAAATCGGCTGCAGTTAACTGTCGGAGCATCTCGCCAGTGATACGGTGTCGATATTGCAATGTTTAATATTATATTGTCGTGTTTATTTTTTTAGATTGAAGACGTGGCTGATGGTGCAGTGAAGCCTCCACCGAATAAAATACCAATTTTCTTCTTTGGGACTCACGAAACGTAAGTACACTTCTGTTGTGCATAAAATGCAGACACTGGTTCGTGTATCAAATATCGATATCGTCCAAATGAGAGAGAAGAAAGAGCATAAGAGGCAAGTGTGGTGGACCAACAAGTGGCAACGATTAGTAAGGGGGAAGTTGGTCCTGATGACATACTTGTGGAGGTGTGGAAGTATCTAGGAGAGGTGGCTGTGGAGTTTTTGACCATGTTGTTCAATAGAGTTCTAGCGGGTGAGAAGATGTCTGAGGAATCGAAGAGAAGTGTGCTGGTGCCCATTTTTAAGAACAAGGGTGATGTGCAGAGCTGTGGAAACTATAGAGGAATAAATTTGGTGAGCCACACAACGTTATGGGAAAGAGTAGTGGAGGCTAGACTCAGGACAGAAGCGAGTATTTGTGAGCAACAGTGTGGTTTCATGCCTTTAAAGAGTACCACAGATGCATTATTTGCCGTGAGGGTGTTGATGGTTGATGAAGGTCAGAATGCGCTACATTGTGTCTTTGTAGATTTAGAAAAGCGTATGACAGAGTAGACAGAGAGTGGTACTGCATGCGGAAGTCTGGATTAGCAGAGAAGTATGTTAGTATAATACAGGACATGTATTGGGGAAGCAGAACAGTGGTGAGGTGTGCTGTAGGTGTGACAGAGGAATTTTAAGGTGGAGGTGGGACTGCGTCAGGGATCAGCCCTGAGCCCCTTCCTGTGATGGATAGGCTGACAGATGAGGTTAGACTGGAATCCCCGTGGACCATGATGTTTGCAGATGACATTGTGATCTGCAGTGATAGCAGGGAGCAGGCGGAGGAACAGTTAGAAAGGTGGAGGCATGCACTGGAAAGAATAGAAATGAAGATGAGCAGAAGTAAAACAATATTTGTGCATAAATGAGAGGGGTGGAGGGGGAAGAGTGAGGCTACAGGGAGAAGAGATAGCAAGGGTGGAGGACTTTAAATACTTGGGGTCAACCGTCCAGAGCAATGGTGAGTGTGGTCAGGACGGGTCCAAGCAGGTTGGAACGGGTGGAGGAAGGTGTCAGGTGTGTTGTGTGGCAGAAGAGTCTCTGCTCGGATGAAGGGCAAAGTTTATAAAAAAGTGGTGAGGCCAGCCATGATTTACGGATTAGAGACAGTGGCACTGAAGAGACAACAGGAAGCAGAGATGGAGGTGGCGGAAATCAAGATGTTGAGGTTCTCTTTAGGAGTGACCAGGTTGGAGAGGGTTAGAAAAGAGCTCATCAGAGGGACAGCCAAGGCTAGATGTTTTGGAGACAAAGAGAGAGAACAGACGTCAAAGGTTTGGAAAGAGAGTGAGTATATTGGTAGAAGGATGATGAGGATGGAGCTGCCAGGCGAGAGCTTGAGGGAGACCAAAGAGAAGGTTGATAAGTGTAGTGAAGACATGAGGGCAGTCCGAGGAGGATGCTTACATGGAAAAGGATGACGCGCTGTGGCGACCCCTAACGGGATAAGCCGAAAGGATTTGAAGAAGAACAGAAGATTGATATCCAATCCATACGAGGGAATCAAGTATCGCTAAATATTTTTACCCTGGTGTATCGTATCAATACTAGTGGGTCAAATGTCTACCGTCGGTTGTCTGTTGTGACAAAGTTTGTGATTGTCGTTTGCCTTTCAACACATCTGTTATCATCATACTGTCTGTGAAACGTGGCTATCTAATCCAATTTCAATTTGCTTCTTTGGGACTCAGAAAACGAAAGTAAACTACTGTTTTACCACATGGTCTGTATATGCAAGAACTATTGATGCTGTGGTGTGTCGTTTTGATACGAGTCAAATCATTGTAATTTGTGTTTGTGTATATAAGGTGAGCATTTCTGGGTTAAATATATTTGGGGCTTTTTATACCTCTAAGGAAATTAATATTAATAATAAAATAAGCTGTTGGAAAAATCTCTGTTTATCAGAAAAATCAGATAGGTAACCTGCGCTATAGTAAGGGATTACTGTTTTATCATAAATGCAGTAAATGATTACACCATGAAAAACAAGCAATCTTCTGTCTCCCATTAGTTTTGTTTAAAACGTTGCTTTTCTTTTGTTTTTGTTTTTTGCATTGTCGCTGTGCAGTGCATTCCTGGCAGCCAAGGACCTTTTCGCCTATGAAAAGTACAGCGATCGCTATGGAAAGCCCAACAAAAGGAAAGGCTTCAATGAAGGCTTATGGGAGATCCAGAACAATCCACATGCCTCCTACAGTGCTCCACCTGTGGTAAGTCACCCGTACCAACCACCTTCAAGCGAGGACTGCAAATATAGGGCCCTGCTGTGAATAAAAACAATAAAAAACAGAGTAATTGACCCCCCCCCCCCTTTTTTTGTAAAAAAAAAAACAAAACAATTCTTATAGTTGCCCATAATAGTTTTAACACACCACCATCTCTTTTGATTTCAATCTCATCTTACATTACCCTTAAAAATAAATGGCTTACAGATGTTTTGATATAAAAAGAATTCACTGGAAGTGTTGTTATTTTTTTTTTTTTTTGCCTTTGTAACCCATAAAAATAGCAATTGTTAAGCAATAATGATACTTTGTCGTTTGTTAACTTGAGCTATTTGATAGAAAACACTTTCTAACTTTCAGGAACAACGCAGGCTGCACTTGGCTCCTCCCTGAGAAAGATCTTAGAACACTCCAGAAGTATCAACTTACTTCTTTGACACCAATTCCTACATTCCTATCATCCAGTGGTTTGGTTCCATCTTGTGACATCTTAAGGCGTTACAGAAAGAACACAAAAATACGAGTGCCATGCATGTGTTTTTCAGCAAATAGCTAAGGATAGGTTGCACAGGACAAATGCAAATAGGCGAATTCGCAAACGGCGTAATAGTTGGAGGTTTACTGTAGTTACATTTGAGGTTTTTACAACATTGCTGACTTTTTGTCTTCAGCCCGCCAGCTCGTCCGACAGCGAGGGCAACAATGCCGGCGGAGGAAGTGACGAAGATGAGGACGAAGATGAAGCTCCCGTACCCAGAAAGGCGGAGTCGGCAAGCGAAGTGGACTCTGATTCCGCCAGTGAAGACCGAGGAAGGGTAAGAGGGGTGAAGAGGAAGCCGCCAGCTAGTAAGGTACATCTGCAAGCTCCTTTTTAAGCCCAACAGCCTGTTCTGTGTTTTCCTTGTTGTAAACACATAAAAAACAATAATTTATTTGAAATTAAGTCTCATCCCTTGTGTCCTTGTTATCGCTTAGCGTCCACCTCCCCCCAAAAAGGCTCGTCCCTCATCCAGCGACAGAGACGAGGAAAGTGGATCTCCGTCAGAGTCAGAAGCCACCCCTTCAGAGTCGGAGTCTGGCAAAAACAGCGACCAGGTCATTAGACATAAACAGACCCCCCCCCCCCCCCCCACACACACACACACACAAAACAATGACATAGCATCATCTCAAGTTTCTTTTGTTTTACAGGATTTTACTCCAGAGAAGAAAGCAACTGGGCGAGGCGGAAAGAAAGCAGCAGCAGGCAGAGTGAAGAAAAAGGTATATGAGCCAATTTTATTTTTTCATCACTTAAGGAAGCACTTTTCACAGAGAGGACTCACAAAGTGTTTTGTGTAGTTTGAGTACTCATGCATATAAAATACAGAAACACAGCATTTCATTAGCATTTCTTAACACAAAGATGAAACAAATGAGATAAAAGAATACAACTATATTACTTTGGTTATTTTAATTTTTAAGTATTTATCCATCCATCCATCTATTTGCTATATCGCTTGTCCTCACAAGGCTTGCAGGTGAGCTGGAGCCTATCCCAGCCTACTCTGGGCGAGAGGCGGGGTACACCGTGGACTGGTTTCTAGCCAATTGCAGGGCACATACGTACAAACAACCATTGACATTCACATTCATACCTATGGACAATCTAGTCTTCAATGAAGCATGTTCTGGGAAAAACCCACACAAGCATGGGGAGAACATGCGAGCGCCACACAGGAGGGGCCCAGATTTGAACCCCGAACCTCTGAACTGTGAGGCACACATGCTTACCACTTAAATGACACAATCAAACATTTTTCATTCACAAACAGGTAAGTGCAATTATAAGAATATGATTTCCAGCTTCAATTTAAGGCTTAAATGCCTTTTTGTCAACTCAAGTGTTTCCAATGTCTTGGAAAAACTTTCCAAAACTGTGGAAACTGTCAAATAGACTTGGCCAAAAGTCAACGAACAGGGAGTTTAATATGAAGTTCTATCTAGAATGGTTAAAAAAAACCAAAAAAAAAACAACATCTTTTGTGCAACTAACTATAAACCCACGCCCTGATTTAACTACCTCTCTTTGGGCCCTTTGCAGAAAGATTCATCCAACTCTGATTCAGACTCAGAATCCGGTTCCGAGAAGAAGGCGTCAGACAGCAACTCGGAGGATGAAAAGCCCCGACCGGCTGTGTCCGGTTCAGAGTCTCAGTCTGGCTCCAAGTCTGACTCGGAATCTGACCCGCCTCCACGGAAGGCTCCACCGGCACGCAAAAAAGCTGCAGGCAAGTTTGAAAGATGTAGTCGAGTTGCTTTTTTTTTTTTTTTTTTTTTTTTTTTTTGATTTTTTTTGATATAATACTAATTTTCTATGTTCCCGTCCACAGAGAAACCCGCGCCTAAGCCTCGTGCACGGAAACCTAAAGCTCCGCCTCCAAAACCAGCAGCATCATCGTCATCAGACAGTGACAGGTCAGACTGCTTCCCAAATACATGCACAGACGTAACCCTATCTATGAACACGTTATGTTCCAGAAATCTGTTAGTATCTTGAATTTTCCATAATTTTGCGCCCTCCATATTTTATATGCAGCAAAAACCCTGTAACACGGCAGTCTGTTCATATGTCTGAAAGTTCGTAACTTCAATGTTCGTACTAAGTAGAATAGTGTCTGTATACGCTTCAGCTGTCTAAGCAGCGTTAGTCCCTCTGTCCCGACAGCGACAGCGAGCCGGACCGCATCAGCGAGTGGAAGAAACGAGATGAGGAGCGGCGGAGGGAGCTAGAGGAGCGACGGAAAAAGGAGGAGGCGGAGGAGCTTCGGCGGCTACGTGAGCGCGAAAAGGAGGAGGATGAGAAGCGGAGAAGAGAGAAAGAGGTAAAAAAGGACAGTGACAGCAGCAGCTCGGATGAAGGCGTCGACGATCACCCGCTGAAGAGGTCCAAGAAACCCCCGCCACCCCCGATCCCGGCGCCATCTGACTCGGACTCTGCATCACCAGCTGAGGTAACAAGAGCCTGATTCTTGGGCCGCACTCCCACAAGGGCAGTGTTTCCCCACCTTCATTGAGCCAAGGAACATATTTTACATTGTAAAAATCTCACCAAACAAAAGTGCCACACAAAATCTATACAGTGATGCCTTGAGTTGCAAGTTAAATATTTCTGTGACCACGTGTTTAACTTAGGTCACATATCTGAAATCATCCATCACCCTAAAAAGAATAGTAATAATAAACAGAATGTAAAGAAATAGTTTTAGCCACTTTTTTTCCCCTTTTTTTTCTTCAGTGGATATTGTGCTGTGTTCCTTCTGTTTTTTGTGTCTTGACCACCTGGGGGCAATTTAAAACATACAGATGTAATTGAAGGAGACAGTCTCAGCTCCTCAGTAAGCAGCAGGAATATTAATTGTTCTTTGCAGAGGATAAAGAATACATGCCGGTGTGTATTGTTAAATTATCTCTCTACGTGTTGCTTCATTTTTTTCCCCTTTTTGTTCAAGTAGCCGTTGTCTAACACCACGACACTTGCTGTTTGGTAGACGGTCTATGGCGCTTTGCATTGTATGTTAGCATTAAGCTAAACAGTTTTATGTTTAGTTTGACTGTCCACTTCAACTGGGGGTGGCAACAAACAGCTTGAAGAAGCCTAATTTTGGAAGACGTGTTCACTACCTGCCAAACTGCTCTGCCCAATTTTTGCTTGCAATTCAAAACAAAAATCGGACGAAAGACGGCTCACACCTTGAAAAACTTTTATCTCAAGGTACCACCGTACTGTGTACTTAAATAATGATGGATAGATACACAGGTTAATTGTACTGATACGATTGGTCATGCGCCTACACACAGGCAACAGAGATGTCATGCAATTTCTGTAATGCAGTAGTTCCTTCCTCTGTTAACAACAGATGTAAACAACAATTAGTTGTAGCTGGCAGTTAAAAACGTCCACAGCATACACTGTATCCAATGGGCATATGCATGCACAATGTACAATCATTTAATTATTGACAATGCGCCTTTGGCCAGTTATTTTTCAGAACTTGCACAATAGAAATAAACAGTATTGATAGAAATAATCCACAGTCATCCTTAACAATCATACATAAAAATCGTGTTAAAGCTGTTTTGTTTCTGTCAAAATGTGAAGAAACCAGCCAAGAAGTCAGACAACCAAAACAAAGGCCGACGAAAGAAGGCAAAGGAAAGGAAGGAGAACGAGCTCAAAGAGAAGAAAGCCAGACGGTACGAGGAGAAGTCCAGAGCCAGGTGAGGCCACGTTTGGTATCACAAGTCACATGCACGTTGGTCATAATATTCCATGTATAAAAATGATTGTTTTCTCTCCTTTTAGGTCCAAGCCAGAAAAGCCCAAACACAAATCAGAGAGGCCTCCGCAGAAGAAAGTAGAAAAGAAAAAAGGTTAGTCATGTCTCATCACTCTCATGTTAAGTTGCAATGGGGCATAATATGGTTGGGGAAGTTTTCAAGAAACTTCAGCTGAGCTGAAGAATTGTGAAAATGGAAATGAATATAAATGCTCATTGTTGTTCTGTGGATCCAATGTCAGAACTGTCACCAGAGGAAAAACTTCAGAAACTCCACACAGACATCAAGTTTGCCCTCAAAGTGGACAACCCCGTAAGTGACCCCTTTAACAAATTTCCATTCAGAAGTGTCAGTTGTGCTGAACATTGCCAAAGACGTGGTGCCCATTTACAGCACATTTAAGGTCCGTGGCAGAATGCAACTGAACTCGACAATCTCAAACTAATTACAGCCGGCTTTTCGCTCACCGGCAATTGACCCTCGCACACCTAGCCAACTCGCTGCAAGCTAGAAACTGCGACCCCTCGTGTTCTTATTGGGTAAACGTTTTGAGGCTCCACAATGCGATACTGTATTATTATTTATTCAACCAAAAACAAAATGGTGTGATTGTCAAGGAAGAAGCAGACTGCCCTGTTATATTATAAGAATACAAAGAGAGGAAGCAGGTGAGAAGAAGGGAGAGTATGCATATTTTAGGGACTTTTGGAAATAATCACTTTTTAGCCACAGGTTCATATGAAATTGCAAATGTAATTAAGTGTTATTGGAAAACACATTAGTAGGTCTTTGTGGCAGCTGGCTGGATCTTGCTTCGTACCTGGAAACTTAATTGGTTGTAAAAGCTCATGGCATTTTTCATTGGCTGTTACATCTGCGGCATTGTGACGCTCTTCACCTTCGATTAAAATTTTAAATTGCAACATAACTAGTTGGCAACTCGTGAAACTAGTTGTAGAAGCCCGCACACTGTACAACCGTTGGGCCGTGTCGCATGGTGTACGCTGAGCCTTAAATGCACATTTATTTAGGACTGTGTTTACATAAGGTTGTTTGAAGACTCTAAATTGTGAATGTGAGTGCGAATGGTTGTTTGTTTATATGTGCCCTGCGATTGGCTGGCGACCGGTTCGGGGTGTACCCCGCATCCCGCCCGAAGATAGCTGGGATAGGCTCCAGCAGCCCGTGACCCTAGTGAGGATAAGCGGTAAAGAAAATGGATGGATGGAGGGATGTGTTTACATAACTTTTTTGGCGTTATCTGTAAAGAAAAACATTTTTTATTTCTTTGAAAGCTGATGCAAGTTAATGATTGGGAAAAAAACAACTTTTGTTTGGTATCAGGAAACAAAGCAAATACCCAAAAGCAAAACTTTTTGGGAATAATGAGATTGTCGTAAGCATTTTCTATGAGAGAAGGGGAAATAATCTATTTAGATCGTAAATCAGATTTTTGTGAAAAAAAATCTGAGATTTTATATTAGGGCCATATCACCCATTGCCACTTACATATTACATTGTCAACAAGGGCAAGCCATTGACAACACTTTAGATTGGTCAATAATTTGTAAAAATAACTGAAGCACATAGGGACTGACCAATAGTATAGATTTGTGTAAAAAAATATGAAGTTGACCAAATTGGGACATAGGAGGTTTTGGCCTGTCAGTGATTGATTATATGTCACATGTATGAAAGTGTCATGCTCCGTATATCATGCAGGACATCGAGCGGTGTCTACAAGCCCTGGGAGAGCTGGAAGCTGTGCCCGTTACCAGCCAGATCCTCCACAAGAACGCAGACGTCATCGCCACGCTTAAAAAGGTGCAGCTCCTCCTCCGACTGTAACTCTTACAAAAGAAATTCAGCTCCAGGATCCTTCAATAAACTGTTGTGCAAGGTGGCAGTTATCGTTAATAACTTGCAAGGATGATCTTACCTCAAAAGTGCTTCGGAATAGGCGTATGAACCCCATGTGTTGCTCTCAGTGTGGTACAACAGCAATGTCTGTATGCCGACCATGCAGATTCGGCGGTATAAAGCCAGTTCCGCAGTCATGGAGAAGGCCAGTGAAGTGTACAACAAGTTAAAACTTCGCTTTGTGGGCAAAGCAGAAACGGCAGCTAAACTGAAAACGGACAAGGAAGGAGAGGACAATGAGAAGGAGACACAAGACATAGGTTAAAAACCAGCACATTCAATTCACAGCATAAAGGAGTATATCTGATCATAAAGCTTTGTGTGTCTCGCCAGACTCTACTGCTGTGAATGGAGAATCGCAAGAGAAAAAAGGTGAAGATGGAGAGGAAAAAACAGCCAAAGCTGACAGCAACGACCACACCAATTCAAGTCCAATCAGGTGAATGGGATTTATCATTTATCTCTCAGTGATACATTACCATCAGGGTCAATTCTCTTATACGCTCAGATGACAACGTACCAGGCAGCAGGAGCTAATAATTCTCGTAAATGCTCGAGTAGAAAAGGGCAAAAATACATATATATTTATACTGAAAACATACGCCCTTACTACTGTAAGATGATTCGTTTTTTTTCTTGTAAAAATACGACTTTACCCTTGTAAGATTCCCAATAATTTTTCTGTAAAAATGTCTTTATCCATTCATCCATCCATCCATTTTCTACCACTTATCCGAGGTCGGGTCGCGGGGGCAGTAGCTTTAGCAGGGACGCCCAGACTTCCCTCTCCCCAGCCACTTCATCCAGCTCTTCCGGGGGGGATCCCGAGGCGTTCCCAGGCCAGCCGAAGGACGTAGTCTCTCTAGCGTGTCCTGGGTCGTCCCCGGGGTCTCCTCCCGGTGGGACGGGCCCAGAACACCTCACCGGGGAGGCATCCGAATCAGATGCCCCAGCCACCTCATCCGGCTCCTCTCGATGTGAAGGAGCAGCGGCTCTACTCTGAGCTCCTTCCGGATGACCGAGCTTCTCACCCTATCTCTAAGGTAGAGCCCGGACACCCTGCGGAGGAAATTTATTTTGGCCGCTTGTATCCGGGATCTTGTTCTTTCGGTCACGACCCACAGCTTGTGACTATAAGTCAGGGTAGGAACGTAGATCGACCGGTAAATAGAGAGCTTCGCCTTTCGGCTTAGCTACTTCTTTACCACAACGGACCGATACAAAGTCCGCATCACTGCAGACGCTGCACCGATCCGCCAGTCAATCTCCCGTTCCATTCTTCCCTCACTCGTGAACAAGACCCCAAGATACTTGAACTCCTCCACTTGGGGCATGATCTCATCCCCGACCCGGAGAGGGCACACCACCCTTTTCCGACTGAGGACCATGGTCTCAGATTTGGAGGTACTGATTCTCGTCCCAGCCGCTTCACACTCTGCTGCAAACCGCTCCAGTGAGAATTGGAGATCACGGCTTGATGAAGCGAACAGAACCACATCATCTGCAAAAAGCAGTGATGCAATTCTGTGGCCACCACACTGGACCCACTCTACTCCTCGGCTGCACCGAGAAATTCTGTCCATAAAAGTTAGGAACAGAATCGGTGACAAAGGGCAGCCTTGGCGTAGTCCAACCCTCACCGGAAACGAGTCCGACTTACTGCCGGCAATGCGGACCAAGCTCTGACACCGGTCGTACAGGGACCGAACAGCCCGTATCAGGGGGTTCGGTCGAGCACCATCTCCAAGTCCACAAAACACACACACTCCTGAATCTGAGATTCGACTTCCCAACGGACCCTCCTCTCCAGCAACCCCTGAATAGACCTTACCACGGAGGCTGAGGAGTGTGATCCCCCTGTAGTTGGAACACACCCTCCGGTCCCCCTTCTTAAAAAGGGGGGCCACCACCCCAGTCTGCCAATCCAGAGGCACTGTCCCCGATGTCCACGCGATGTTGCAGAGGCATATCAACTAGGACAGCCCCACATCATCCAGAGCCTTTAGGAACTCCGGGCGAATGTCATCCACCCCCGGGCCCTTGCCACCAAGGAGCTTTTTGACCACCTCGGTGACCTCAACCCCAGAGATAGGAGAGCCTGCCTCAGAGAACCCAGACTCTGCTTCCTCATGGGAAGGCCTGTCGGTGGAGTTGAGGTGGTCTTAGAAGTATTCTCCCCACCGACTCACAACGTCCCGAGTCGAGGTCAGCAGCGCCCCATCCCCACTATACACAGTGTTGGTGGTGCACTGCTTTCTCCTCCTGAGACGCCGGATGGTGGACCAGAATTTCCTTGAAGCCGTCTGGAAGTCTTTCTCCATGGCCTCACCGAACTCCTCCCATGCCCGAGTTTTTGCCTCAGCGACCACCAAAGCTGCATTCCGCTTGGCCATCCGGTACCCATCAGCTGCCTCAGAAGTCCCACAGGCCAAAAAGGCCCGATAGGACTCCTTCTTCAGCTTGACGGCATCCCTCACCGTTGGTGTCCGTCTCGGCAATAGAGGCGCGGAACATGGTCCACTCGGACTCAATGTCCCCCGCCGGCCCCGAGACGTGGGTGAAGTTCTGCCGGAGGTGGGAGTCGAAACTCCTTCTGACAGGGGATTCTGCCAGACGTTCCCAGCAGACCCTCACAATACGTTTGTGCCTGCCACGTCGGACCGGCAATCTTCCTCCACCATCGGAGCCAACTCACCACCAGGTGGTGATCAGTTGACAGCTCCACCCGAGTGTCCAAGACATGCGGCCGCAAGTCCGATGACACGACCACAAAGTCGATCATCGAACTGCGACCTACGGTGTCCTGGTGCCAAGTGCACGTGTGGACACCCTTATGCTTGAACATAGTGTTCATTAGGGACAATCCGTGATGAGCACAGAAGTCCAATAACAGAACACCGCTCGGGTTCTGATCGGGGGGGGGATCGTTCCTCCCAATCACGCCCTTCCAGTTCTCACTGTCATTGCCCACGTAAGCATTGGAGTTCCCCAGCAGAACGATGGAGTCCCCAGTGGGAGCGCTCTCCAGCCCCCCTTCCAAGGACTCCAATGTATACAATGTATCCAATACTATTTTCTCAAAAACAATATGGCTAAGCTTGTAGGATTACAACTGTTTTCTTGGAAAAATACTACTTAATTCTCGTACGAGTACTTTTTTTGGGGGGGTGGGGGGTATGGGTAGGATTAAAGTCGTTGAGTTACTACTTTCTTGAGATGAAATACCACTTTATTAGTTATACGATTACTACATTTTTTTTCTTGGAAAAATATTACTTTATTTTTGCAAGATAACTACTTTGTTCTTGAAAAATCCCCTAACGTAAAGAAATTTGTCAGTTGATACAAAGAGCTAGAGTAACATTGAAAAAGTAGTCATAAAGTTACAGTAATGAAGTCTTGAAATTATGGGAGATAAGTCATTCAATTTGGAGGGAAAATGTTGCCCATTTAATAGCTGATATAAAACGGATGCATAGTGTAAAAAAAAAAGATAGAATTTTATTATACTTTCTGTACAGGCGGAGCCCAGACAGCCCAGAGCAGACCGATGAATACACCCAAGCAAACAACAACAATATTTCTGCAGAGATGGAGGCATCCCCTGCTGAAAGTTAAGCAAAATACCACCCTTAACAACCACTGCAGTGGACCAAGTGCTAAAGATGGAGGACAGCCAGGAGCCAACAACACTGCAACACAATCACCACCGCCTGTTATACGTTAGTGTCCATAATCTGGACATTTTCAACTATTCACACTGTCAATAGATACTTTTTTTTTTTTTTTTCCCCCCCCAGGTTTTGTAAGTGCAGAAAATAAATATTACTATTGTGATAGATTGTGCTGCACACGCCATATCTTTAAAGGGGAAATAATCCAACAATTGTTTTGGGCAGTAATACATATGTGCCACCACAAATCAAAAAATGGTATTCTGGTTTATATTGCATTCGTGGAATAAGAATTAAATAGAATATTTCATCAATCTCCAGGAACCTCAGGGTGTTGCCATTTTAGGCAATATCACCCTCTGCTGGCGACCTAAATTAGCGTCACAATTACCCCCTCGAACATTGCATACGTCACGTGACCAAACCGATAAAACAGGTTCGCAGATTCTGCGTGTATGCTGCGAGTAGCTGACATGATAGTTTGACCCTGAACTTGCTACAATGTTTTCAAACTATTATGTCAGCAACCTCCAGCATACACAGGGAATCTGCTAACAACTGGTTCGCAGACTCCCTATGTATGCTTCCGTCACTTAACGTGTGCAACCATCGCCATCGCGAGGAAATTGACCGCACACCTACCCCCTCATGTGACCAAACCCGGAATTATACACAGGGAGTCTGCAAATCTATTTTCCAGGTTTGGTCAAATGAGGTATGTAACCATCGCGGGTGTAGTTGTGATGTTAGTTTTCGGTCGCTAGCAAAGGGTGATATTTCCTAAAATGGCTACGCCCTGAGATAGCTGGAAATTGCTGAATTATTCTGTTTAATTCTTATTCCATGAACGCAATATCAAAACGAATGCCGTGTTTTGATTAGTGGTATTCTTTCGAAAAAAGAATTGTGTGTTTACTTCCCCTTTAAGTTGCAGAAATGTCTTCTCTTATATGACTTGGTCCTGTTTTGTTATTGTTCTTTTTTTACCTCTGTCATACTGTACACACATAGGATTAATACATGCACTTGTGAACTCAGAATGGGCTGCCGAAGATATGCTTTATGAATTTTGAATCTTGATGAATTTTTCACTTTGACGCCCGGATGTCTGTCGGCTTCCTTCCTTCTTTTTTTTTTTTTTTTTTTTTTTAATAATATATATATATAAATGCTACAAAACATCACAACGAGCACCTGTTGTTTGTATTTGACATTTTGAGAGTGGTGAACTTGTCTTAAGTTTCTTTTTTTTTTTTTTTTTTTTTTAAATGTGTAAGGCAAATAAATTAGTGAACAGGTCCACTGACTTCTAGCTTTGTTTTCACATATATGCTAAAAAGAATTCTGTGGCATTACACACACACGCATTGTCTCGCTGTAATGTCTGCTTCTGATAACCTGCGTGATGATGTCATAATTGCCCGCCAAAAAGTGTGGAGATCTCATGTAGCTGCCTACTGAAATTAAATCATTCAACAATAAACAGTAAACACGGCAGGTGGTATATGTAAGCATTGGATCTCCTCCTTAGTTGAGACTTTAATAAAAAGCCTCTGCATGGTTTTGCTCTTTGCTCTGTCATCATTTGTGTGAATTTGCATCACCTCTGTGTTAACGACGGGGATGCAAAGACATTCTGTTGTGATTTTTATTTATTTATTTTTTTTAAAAAGATTACATAAATATGAAGTTATAGATCGGGGTGGCCCAGGCACCACCTTTGACCTGCTTCCGCTCAGTTCTTTAATTCAGCCCACTGAGCACAAAACCAAAATTATATACAACTAGTTAAAAAGTGTCCAACTTTTGACTAGTAAGTTATATAATTACACATATAAGTAATATTAGTCAAATAACGTTTATTTAACATGTTCTAATTGGTAGTAATTTTAATTTTGTAGTTTATATAATTACACATAAGTAATATTAGTCAAATAACGTATATTTAACATGTTCTAATTGGTAGTCATTTTAATTTTAAATTATTCAAAAAGTACATTATATGATGAATAAAATAAGTAATAGTGAAATGACTTAGCATTGAAAAATATTAATTCATAAAATAAGGAAAATTATACATAATAGTAAAATTAACAATTTTACAAATACAGTTAAAAATAATTGGTTAATTCTTGTTAAGATTATTATAAAAAATAAAATTATGTATAATGTGTATATCTCACTATTGGTATTGGTACATATAAATTGGAGCATATACATTGAACGTTTTATTCTAATTAAATTGATTATAAATAAAAAGCCTTATGTTATATTAATGAAACAGAATATTTTATTAAATTAGTTAAATACGTATAATTTAATTATAACAAAATGCATGAATTGTTATTAAAATTAACTGCTTCAAAATACAAATCGAATAAACAAATTTACATTTTTTATTTTTTTTAAATAATTGGCAAATTGGTTGATTTGAATACTAGAAAATGAGTTATAAATAATAAAATGAAAAGCGCTTTTATTGTTAAAACAAGCTACATAAAATTTACAAATATTCGTAAACATATTTACAGTATATTCGTTGACTAAACTGGTGAATCATTTTTGAATAACAAACTAATTTGCATGAATTGTTAATTAAACTAAAATAATAATACAATAAACTTACGTTTCCAAAATTATATTATTTATAACTATAATTCTAATCTTAATATATTCTAAATAAAATAAAGATGAGCATTTTTCGATAAAATTTTTTTTCATCAAATACAAGCATAATAGTGAAATGTTATTTTATATGTTATTATCAAATAATTGGTGATTTATATTATTTGTAATTATAGATGATAAAATAGAAAATGAGCATGTTTATTAATGTTATTTATTTATTTATATTTGTTTTACTTTTAGCAATTACCTGTCCGGTCTTGATTTTAAACATTTGAGGTCAGCCCCTTGAGCACAAAAGTTTGCCCACTCCTGTACTAGATAGTGACCGTGTGTGTGCGTGTGCGTGTGTGTGCGTGTGTGTGTGTGTGTGTGTGTAGACCTTTAATTCCCACATCTCGCATAATACTCCAGTCAGCTGACTTGAGGACGCCATTTTGTCAGCCATTTCCTCCATTGAGCCCCTGCCAGCCAGGCGTTTGTGCGCACACAGTAGCCCAGGAGGCTCCGACTCTCTCCGGCCTTCAAGCAGCTTCATCGGCCGGCCCCCCTCCCGCCCCGGTGCTCACGAACAACCCCGGCAGCAGCAGCAGCAACAGCAGCAACAGCAGCAGCAAGAAGCTCCGGCTGGATGAGACACAGTCTCCGGGGTCGGTCGACACCCACCGGTACCAGTGACACTGTTACCGCCACCACAAAGCACCGAGCATGGCTTTGAAGATTGTCAAAGGGAGCATCGATCGGATGTTCGATAAAAACCTTCAGGATTTAGTACGTGGCATCAGGAACCACAAGGAAGATGAGGTAACTAAAACCAAATTAAAAAAAAAAAAAAAAAACCGTACCACCGTTACATCTCACACGTCATGTGTCCCCCCCCCCCCCCCTCATGGAAATGAGCGTTACGTTTGTGGACTCGAGTCGGCTAAATTATCATTAAGGCAGCCTGGATAAAATGCTAGCGTCACCGCTAACTGTCATATTAGCCGCCTAGCTCCTCTGAGTCCCCAAACAAATCCTTTTGCTTCTAGCTAAATGCTTATCACATAAGAGTACGTCATATGTATATTGAGTTACCCTCGGAGCCTGACGTTTACCCAAAGAACGTTTTTTAAAATAAAAAAATAAAAAAATAAAAAAATATATATATAATTTTTTTAATGTTTATAAAACAAAAAAAGATGCTTAAGGACTGTAACGGTAAAGTTAGCTTGCTAATTGACAGCTAGCTCGATGACGGATGATCACAGTGACTCATTGGGGCTAAACTACTCATTTAGCATTCGGATACTCTTTTGCTTGGGACAAATACTTCTCATTTCCATATTTCGCCATTGCAGCACGAAAGTTGTTTCAATGTACGATTGTCTGGATGAAAACGACAACAGGTTATAGCGTTTTACAACCTTTATTGAGCCAATGCACATATTTTACATTAGGACAACTCTCCCTGTACACCACTCAACAAAAATATCACAAAAAGTAGATGCACATTAGTTATGTACCCTCTGCAAAGTGTAAGAGTATTTTATTGTTCTGCCTGTCCCTAAATGTCGCTGTCAGTAATAGTTGATAAATTGTGTTGTTAATGAATAATTTCTCCACCAATTAAGTGAAGTTGGATAATTCCATCATGTCATTAGCCTGTGCTGCTATCAAATGCTACTTAAACTTCCCTTTAAGGTCAGAGGACAAAGATGTTAAAGATTTTCTTGATAACTCTAGAACCCCTTTACAAACCACATCTGCCATTTCGAAGTGATTATATAGCAGATATACAGCAATTGATAAAAATGAAATCGATAAATATGATGCAGAATGCACCTTCTGCTTTTTGCATCTAGCGCCTTCCAGTCTTCGGCTCGATCCAGCGCTGTGACGTCACACGAGCCAAACAGCCTGTTCATTCGGCGTTGTGTGCTGTTGTTCCACGCTGTTGTTCCCGTCGTTGTATATTTGTTGTGGTATGATTTAGTGATGTCACGATGGTTTATTGTGTGGCATTTGTAGAAATCGTTCAGGCAGTGGCAAAAGTTTTTTTTTTTGGCTTTTCAATTGAAAAAGTAATACATGGCCAGAGGCTAGGGAAATTCAATCAACAGGGGAAGAAACGTGGTCAGCTATGGGTGGCTAACAAGCATTCCAAACTGTGCTGATCACTTCGAACCGGCGTGTTTTGAGAAAGAATTATCAGAAAGCATTGGATACAGAGGTAGAGGCTGAAACCAGCTGCAGTGCCAACTATTTTTCCTACGACCATCGGGACCCCAACCGCCAGCAAGAGAACTAGATCTCACAGGTGCCGTGGCGAAGCGTCGCAGACGAGGTGAGAATTTCCTTGTATATACCTCCGACTCTATTATGGTTACTATGCACTGGGCAGTAGGGAAAAAAAGACCCACGCAGTACTTTTCATTACTATGGTCTGTACTTTTGCCTATATGACAAAGCCAACAGACACAGCAAAGTCTTTCTGTGCAGCGTGTTATAACGCTACTCGTGCCGCTGTAACATATATGAATATATAATGCATATAGTCGTGCAAAAAAATATTGGCACCCCTGGGGTGCCATTATTTCGAGCCATGACTGTATAAAAAGACACGCTTTTGGCATACCGTCACATGGACCCAGTGGCCACTCTCTTTTTCTGTTGTACAGCTGCTACTTGGCTGCTCATCGTCGTCACTGTCAGGTTCTCCTGATCGGCTCAAACTTGTAAGGTTTGGCGATCCCAAGTTCAGTTGGGTGCTCATGTACGTCAAAATCCTCCTCTTACTCCAACACGTTGCTCGCTATTGTGTATAATGTGTAGCGCGCTATGTTTGTCAATTGCAACATCACTTCCAGTAGCCCTTGCGGTGGATGGAGTCACCACACCCTGCCGTCTCGAGCTTCGGGTATGTTCGGGGAGTGCTCAATACGTGTGTGTGTGTGTATAGAAAAGAAATAAATAAATCAATTTTTTTCGCTGAACTATAGTTGAAAACTTGCTGGAAGTTACGTGCATGTATTTCACAATATATAAACAATTCAAATATGAATTTTAACAGACCCCATAATGTCTTTGTCATCTGACGTTTTAGCACTTGGAGTTGACTTCATCAGTGGTCGTCATAGCTAACTGAATACATGGTTGAGATGGGACCGTCAAATTTCATTGCATTACTAGTGAGGAGAAGCGGTACAGAAAATGGATGAATGGATTGGACTACTCATTTTGCATTCTAGACAGTTTTACAGCATATTTCATGGTCTGGAGATAATTGGCTCGTCTTAGGGGCGGATCTGTCTCATGCAGTCAAAAACAACCCCCTTGCATCCCACCCGTCTAACACGAAGCAATCAAGTGTCGTTTATAAAGCTAACACTGTTATCTCAATGAAATCGAGCGACATGAGAGTCAGTTTTCCATGATATGCCCTCTTAAGCAAGTTATTCCTATCTCTCATTGCCTTTCATTTATGGTGTGTTTAACCTTGTCGAGGCGCCCTCGAAGCTCGTATCCAAGGTTGTGTACGCACTTGTCCTGTTGTGGGTCGTGTGTGAAATTGTTAGAATTTCACACTTTTTCACACGAGCGGGTTGAAAGTGGCTGTGTTTGTCGGGTTGAAAATGGCTGTGTTTGTCTGAAGAGAAGAGTACAATTTTAGCTTTATTTGGTCTTGCTAACTGGCGCTTGACGTTGAGATCTGGCTGCTGCTCGTCTTTACTTTTGTGAATGGTAACCCAACCTTGCAGGCCCAGATAAGGTGCTGGTTTCCCAGCCAACAGGGAACAGATTGTTAAAATATTAACGTGCATGCCTTCTTCTGTCACCTTTCTTGTCATACACCAAACAATTAAACTCTGTTGTCCCATTTCTGAAAAAAAATAAGTATTAAGCTAATTTGGCGACGCTGACTGCTTTTCTTAACTAGCTCCTCCCTTCAGCCATTTTGGTGGTTAATAGTGCGCGGAAGCAGGATGTGCTTTGAACTACGGGAGCCGCAAAAAAAAAGTCATACTGACAAACTCAATTAATGGATCAAATCGATCAGTTGTACAGCCCTCCTCTGATGTGACAATTTTCATAATGTTTTTAAACATTATTTGTCACAAGTGTAAAACGATGCTAACCTGTGAGCTGGACAAAAGTATTTAGACATGTGAAGATGACTGCTTACTTACCTTGCATTTGTCTTTTCTGGACACAGTCGAGGCATCTTTTGGAATAAGCCCTACTAAAAAACAAAGAAAAAGCCTTTAATGCCTACTGAAATGAAAGTCACGTGCGGTATATGCTGTCAGTGTTCAATACGAATGTAGAAATATATTCAACTTTTTGCTTTGTTCTATCATTCCCCCTTTAGAATTGAAAGAAAAATGGAAAAAAAGTCATTATAGTAGGCTCAAGTGTGACACTCTGTCCATGTCAGCTATTTCACTTATTTCAATTGGTTCTCAATCGACCATTATGGCAGTGTGTGACTTGGAAGCGTGGTGTGGGTCTGCTGATGATGTTTGTGTGTTGAATCCACATACACACACCTCCCCCTGTCACTCTGCTGTCTCATGACCGCACACATGACCAACACACTCTCTGTCTCTTCGGAGCTTTGTTTTTGGTTGCTCTCCCTTGGGTTTCTCCCTCCTACCTTACATGGAATTCTGGGCCTGTGGTGTCACTTTTTAATTGCGAGGCTGCGGACCGTGCATTTTCTTAGTGTATTCACTGAGAATGTGCTGGAGCTGCTGAATAGCCAATTAGCTGCAATTACTGCTTCGGCTGAGGCGCTGATGTACTGTATTTGGTGGTGTAGTCGGTAAAGTAGTTTAGGAGTAATCCTTATAGCACACTTGTACTCTGTGAGTGCACCTGTGCAAAAGTTTGGGGTCACCCAGACTTATTCAATCTTTCCATGAAAACACACTATCATGTAATTATACGCTACCATTCAAAGGTTTGGGACTCACTTGGAAGTCTCCTTATTTTTGGGAGAGAAAAGCAGTATTGTTACTACATTAACAATGGCTTGACTCTATTTCTGATTCATTTCTTGTTAGTTTTATTGGGAAAAAAAAAAAAAAAGCCTTTCTTTAAAAAAAGAGAAAAAAAAAGGCATTTCTAAGTGACCTCAAGCTTTTAAACCCTATTCTACACGACTCTCACAAAAAGTTAGGGATATTGGGCTTTCTTGAGAAATTTTAGGATGAGCAGAAAATGCACTATAACCTTTACAGGTGAATGTAATTTGCCCTAGAAAAATTCCAACTGTTCATTGTTTCAGTAGTTTTTGCACAACTTGCTGTTTTCTAACAAGGAACTGAACAGCAAAATTGTCCAGGACATTTCCTGGTTTGATTAGCATAGTCTTGTTCGTCATGCTGTTCACATTTTGACATGATGAGAACGAGACGACACCTCACATTTGATTAAAAGTCGCCATTGCTCGATATCAAACAGGATGTTCTCAGAAGGAAGTGGATATTGAGCTTAGACTGTAGTGTCTCAGTGTCATCAGCAAACTGTAAGAGAGATAGGGAGAGACTGGAACTGTCACGGAAAGAAATAAAAGTGGACATCCATGGAAATATTTTGGTCGATTTATGGATGAAACACCTGGTACTTGTTAGAAATAATTTTTCCTCTTTTTTTCCCCCTCAAAACAATACAAATATGAAATTACATGCTTTTTAATGGATATTGACTAATTGGAGTATAGTTTTAATTATACATAGTTATTTGTGGAAAAATGTATAATTGACAGTGACTGATGGTGTAGTGGTACACTTGGCTGACTTTGCTGCAGGCAGCGTGGGTTCAGTTCCCACTCAGTGGCGGTGTGAATGTGAGTGCGAATGGTTGTCCGTGTCTATATGTGCCCTGCGACTGACTGGCGACCAGTTCAGGGTGTAGTGCGCCTTTCGCCCGAAGTCAGCTGGGTTAGGCTCCAGTGCCCCGTGACCCTAACCAGGATAAGCGGTGTTGAAAATGGATCGATGGATGTTTAATTGACATGACATATCATAGGACCTTTTTTATATTGTGCATGTGGAGGAAGATGTATTAACCCTTTCATCTCTCTGTCCAAAGAAAAACGTGTAACTTGAAATTTTGTGTTTTCTTATCATTTTACCTGGAAAAAAACCCCTGCTAAATATATTTTCTGTGTGTTCCGGACTAAACAAACAAACACAAACAAAATCACAGCCTATGTCAATACACTTCAGTGAACACCAACATTTTGGAAAATATTGTTTTAATGATAAACCGTTATTTGTGGAAACATGGCACTAGTATAAACGCATTGACACACAAATAAGGCTTTCCAGTTAACACCTTACCTTAGTAAACGCCTGGTACTCACTATAAATAAATGACTATTTTCCAAGCAGATCTGGGAGGGGAAAAAAAAAATCCTTAACAGGCCCCCACACAACAGGATAATTGGTAAGGATAATCTTTTCGAGACCTCCAATAATCGGGCCTTCGCTGACTATCATCAGGGGGAGGGAAAAAAAGCTAAAAATCGTCCGTATCTGTGTACCCAGCTTTAGATGGACAGCTTTGACAGTGGTGGGCTGCTTTGCTCGTGTTGCACTGTGGCATATATCACTCCGCCTGACCTAATCTGTCGTCGTCTTGTCCTGCCTGCCCTTTCTGTCTGCCCTCAGGCCAAGTACATATCCACTTGCATCGACGAGATCAAACAGGAGCTCAAACAGGACAACATCGCCGTCAAAGCCAATGCTGTATGCAAGCTCACCTACGTAAGTACACTAGCCACGACTAGGGCTGTCAGTATCGAATATTTGTTTGAATCGAATATTCTATCGATTAGTCCATCGAATGATCTGATAAAAAATTATTTTGCATTAAGTTTATTGCAAAATCGTTTTTTGCCCCAATTATTGTTTATTAACTGATTATTGTTGTTTATTTGGTATTGTTAAGTGATTAAACAAAACAACAAACAAAATGTAAGCAATATCACACAAGAGGGAGTGATGTTGTATTCGCCAACCTTCTTGAAACTGAGAGCTACTTCTTGGGTACTGATTAATGCAAAGAGCTCCTAGTTTGATTAGGATGACCTATTGTTTTTCCATAAATTGATTTTGAATCAGTTCCTGGTTTGGTTCGTAACATGTCAGAAAATGTTGCAAAAATGTTGATCATTCTTTTCCAAAGTAAAAGCAGATTTTTGCAAATGCCTTATTTTGATTAAACACAAAGACAAATCAGTCTGCTTTCATGGAACAAAAAAAAAAGTGCTGAGCGATGGCTCTTATCTTGAAAAACTTGTAGGTCAGGGCACGCGTAGGTCAACTGTATGTATTTGTACTCTGTTGGATGACAAGACTGGTCATGATGCATGGCTGAGATTCCACGTTGTACACCTGCATTATTATTATTATTATTATTATTATTGAAGAATTAACCTTTCTTCTCTTTGAAACAGCTCCAGATGCTGGGCTATGATGTCAGCTGGGCCGCGTTCAACATCGTTGAAGTCATGAGCTCCTCCAAGTTCACTTACAAGGTAAAGCGGCGGTCTGTCTGTCGCGATCATCGCGTTGTGCAGGCGACTCGGTGGAAACGCAGAAGCACAATGTGTAATTGCTGTTCCGCTCCCTCGCAGAGGATCGGCTACTTGGCAGCCTCACAGTGCTTTCATGAGAGCACTGATGTCATCATGCTGACGACTAATCAGATCCGAAAGGTAAGCTGCTGCCCTGATTCCGTGATTGCCTTCTTCTCCTCACCACTGCACATCGCCATATATCTAAAAAAAGGTTTGTGGAACGTTTTGTGTTCAGGGACCCCCGACAAGGGAGTATTTTGGTTTTTTTGTTTGTTTTTATAATCCTAATGCCAATTAAACATAGCTATCCTGAGCACCACTAAAGATGTAAATGCCATGAGAATACATTTTTCATCCTAAATAGTCACGACCAGTTTAATAGAATGGAACTAGGAATAAACTGATGCCACTTTTTTTTCCAGACGGAGCACGAGTTCAAGTACATATATTTTCGTACTTGCCAAAACCGAATACCGATATTTGACACTGCTATTACTTGCAATTGTGAGAACATGTTTTTTCAAATCAAATATTATTTAAATATGCAAGCTTTACTTGAACATGGTGTATGTTTGACTCAAATATAACACTTTTTGAGTAACAACTCATGAGAGCACCAACAGAATTACATCCCATAAAACAAGGCATGAATCGCTACAACTTTGATTGCATGGTGTGCGTTAACTTAAGCATTCCAATACAAATGTTAATTCCTCGCATAATCTTTTTTATAATACCGTACAGAAATAAATAAACTCATTCACTTTCATTTACAAGGTATACCTGAAAGCACCTCAGCAGCCATTGTGTTACTGCTATTGTAAACTAATGCAGGTTGCACGTAAAACGCAAGCCAGCATTTATTAGATGCCTAACGGGTGAAAAATAACGTGGAAGCACTCATCTACACTTTCTCTTGTTCATGCAGGATCTCAGCAGCCCCAACCAGTATGACACAGGCGTTGCCCTCACGGGCCTCTCTTGCTTCGTCACCCCTGACCTGGCTCGGGACCTGGCCAATGACATCATGACACTGGTAATCCAGAAAGAGTTTTGCCAACAAGGACTCTGCTCTGTTTTGAAATTTGTTTCCATTAATTCAGTACACATTTTATAACCCTGTACCGTTGCACTTTTCATCACTCTATTGTTTGCTTATGTGAGGCAGAGCTATGTGACTGTGTTGTTTATCTTGTTTGTGTAAATGTTGTATCTTGATATTGTATTTACATAGCTGGCGAATCTACCACCATCCTGCAAACATACAGCGTGGAAGTGTGACTTTATTTTTTATAATGTCATCCTTTCCTCTGCACTAGATGTCTCACACTAAACCCTACATCAGGAAGAAAGCAGTGCTGATCATGTATAAGGTGTTTCTCAAGTACCCAGAGTCCCTCCGCCCTGCTTTCCCCAGGCTCAAGGAGAAACTTGAAGACCCAGATCCAGGTACCACCATATTCTAGGTTGCCCCGTTGTCATGAAGAACCTAGAAAAAAAAAAAAAGTCATTCCATTGTGTTAATCTTTTCCTGTGGCGTTCCATAACGCTGATTAAAGGCGGTTCAATCACCGATTGCAGTAAGCCTAATGTGTGCTTCCCCACCCCTATAGGCGTTCAGTCGGCCGCGGTCAATGTGATCTGCGAGCTGGCCCGGAGGAATCCCAAAAACTACCTGTCGCTGGCACCACTTTTCTTCAAGCTCATGACCTCCTCCACTAACAATTGGGTTCTTATTAAGATCATTAAGTTGGTGAGTCAATGGGACACAGACATTTGCAGACACACAATCCACTGACTGATACTCCAGCTCCATAACAGCAAGGCCAACAACAAACGACAAAAATGACCTGCAGCTGTCACCCCTTCTTCCACTTTTACATCTAATATAATTTGATTAGTAGTACCAATTATTTTAATACTGCTTAGCATTATCACATTATTATTGTTAATACAATTATTGTTGTACATGCTCCTTTCTTATCCCTTCTGTTCTGAAGGACTACATTTTATTTTTAAAATGGGGAGATGGGCCAAGTCATTTGTAGATTAGGTGTATTAAAAAAAAAAAAAAAGTAAAATGGTTTTATTTTGATAAAACGATTATTCATTCTCATTTTTGTATAAGATTTTTAATTTTCTTCAACTGTGTGAGGAGCATGTGCTCTAAATATAAACTGCCTGATATCAATTGGGCCTACTGTATATAAATGTACTTGATTTGAATTTATCACATGAACAATGTATTTCTTGGCGTTGCCCATACATGACATTATTGACTCTTATTTTTACAGTTCGGTGCGCTCACTCCTCTGGAGCCCCGCTTGGGGAAGAAGCTGATTGAACCTCTTACAAACCTAATTCACAGGTGAGATTAAAAAAACAAACAAATAAATAAATAAAACTATTGCACAGTAGCCTAAAATGGTCACTCACAGATTAATAATCTGTGCTCTTTCCACATTGCAGTACATCTGCCATGTCTTTGCTGTACGAGTGTGTGAACACGGTTATTGCAGGTCAGTACTTAGAATTTCTTGGCATTATATTTGAGCGCTGCAATGTTTTAAAATACTAATACAGAGGGGGTCCTCGGTTTACGACGGCACGACACATGAGATTGCAAGTTTACGAAAACCACACAATGAGTTTGCCTTGCGGCATATAATTCATGGCACAAGTTTTTAATTTCATTGTTTTATATATTTATGGTCTGGAAGTGTTTTTAATACAACTATTTTCTCTAATTATGACTTCACTATTACATTACTATAGGTTAATGATAGATTACAGCGTTTACAAATTCAGGTTGCGCTGCTGCCAAAGGAACAGTTAAGCCGCTGTAAACCGAGGACCCTCTTGTACTGTAGCTAGCTAAATACTATAAATCTCCAGTTTTTTTTAATAAAAATTTACGTTACCTCCCCTAAATGCAGTTTTTATTTTATTTTTTTATTTTAACTGTCTGATTGTCACTTTGTCCTGTTTTGCAGTGTTGATTTCTTTGTCGTCTGGGATGCCCAACCACAGTGCTAGTATCCAGGTACGCTGCTTAGGCCCACTCCTGCTTTTATCCATCTTGCGCTGTTCCTTTCCTCTCCAGTTTTAAGCACAGTGCATGTTTTTTCTATTTTTTGTTTACCCTGTTTTTTTCCTTCCTCAGTCTGTCAGAACAGCTTTCAAGTCTATTCATATTTATCTTTTCATTCTTCTGTTTGTCCGGTTAATGTTTACTTTTAAGCTCTGAATGTATCATCACATCCCTATTGTGGTCTCACGCTCTCTTTCTCTCTGTCTTCCAGCTCTGTGTCCAGAAACTGCGAATCCTGATTGAAGACTCTGACCAGAACTGTGAGCCCTCTGTCAATGCCTGCAGTGTGTCATTTTCTCATTGTCTGCGTGTTTCTCACTCTGGACCACAAGTCCAGCCCCCTTTTTAGAGGATTCCACAGAGCCCCCCCTTACGAATCTGGATAACTCGAACGGCATAACCTTTGAACTTGTAGGGCTTCATTGAGTTAAATTACATCAACCCTAGAGAAAGGGAGTTGTTGTCATTCGTCATAGGATTAAATATACTCCATTGAGGATCGATTCGAGTTATCTTGACCGTCCCCCACTAATAGATAGCTGTGTGTAGAGTAGAATGTAAACTGACGGGTTGGGCTGAACCGGTTGGTCCTACCTAAACACTGAAAAAGTCTTGAAAAAGAAACCCATTTGTGGCACCCACCAGTCATGCTGGTCTACCGTGTCCATGTTTACAACCCCGATGTGTTGCTTCTTGTACCGTATTTCCTCAAATAAAGACGATGTGGGCCAATTAATACCCGGTTGCGTCATACGGTTAAGGCAAATAAATGCCTCCCTCAAATTCACGCTCTTGAGTTAACTGCTGACCCCGTTTTAACTTGGTTGCTAACCAAACCAGCAGCATATCGGGAGGAATATAAACAATCTTTCAGAGGAATTAAAGTGGCGACCTTACACTAATTTGTAAATGAGCTTCTAGAGCGGTATTAAATTGACTCCTTTAGAAACAGTACTTAGCAAGTAATAATAGTGTTTGTCACATCTGCTTCATACTCGAGAGGTTCTGCGTTCAAAACTCCTGAATAGAGTTTGCATGTTCTGCTTGTGTGTGGTTATCTGCGGGTACTTGGACTTCCTCCCACGTTCCAAAAACATGCATGTTAGGTTCAATCAAGAGTTTCAATTGCCGATAGGTGTGATTGCGATGGTGAATGCTTGTCTATATGTACCCTGCGATTGGCTGGCGAACAGTCCAGTCCAGGGTTGCCCAAAGTTAGCTGCGATCAGGCCTTTTCACACTGCACTTGGCAAAGCGTCTGCCGCCCTCGACTTTGCCATTCATTGTGTGTGTGCTGAGGGGGCGTCTGCGTGTTTTGACGTGATGCAAAGTGTCACGTCAAAGCAGAGGGCGTCTGACGCTCAGCGTCATCGGATAGAAAAATGTTCTATACGGTAGCTTTGACGTAGTGATGTCAAAAAGCTCCTCCAATGGCAGCGTGGCTGGCGGACTGGTTTCTGAGTGCTGTTTTGGCGGACTTGTACTTTAAACGCCAAGTGGGAAATGGAGGAAGGCATAATAATTGCGGTGTCTCCCGAGCTTTGGGCCAGTCGAAAAATTATATACCAACTTGTCTCTGCGGGAGGTTTCAAACTCCCTTTCAAAGCTCCCTGCTCACCCTGCAATATACCTCAAAGCACTCTTCCTGGAACTAGAAAGCTCACTAACGAGTAAAATTGGGGGCTGCGGTGAAATTAATATGGGATATTCCCATTTTTTTTTTTTTTTTTTTTTTGCTGCTGCAACTCCTCCTCAAAATAAGCAGTTAGGGCTTTCTTTTCCAACAATGGCAAATACATATTGCCGAGTTACGGTTCACTCGGCGGGGAAAATTCTTCTAGGCTGTTTCATCACCACCACCAAATATGCCGTCGTCGTCCTTTCACACTGAGCAAGTGCAGTGTGAAAAGGCCTATAGCTCCGCCCCATCTGTGGTCACTATTTGTTGAAATACAGTACTTCAGAAAGGTCACCTCAGGGGGTGCAACTATTGGGACCAAATATCCAATCGATCCAGCCCGGAACCCATGGTGTGAATAGAGCAGATTGTGAACCTGTGCTTGAAAGTGTTATTTGTCTATGTCTCTTAATTACTGCTAAATATCCAAAGCTAAAGACTAGTTGAAAGAGTGACCTTTTCCCACAATTTAAAGAATGCAGTGAACGGGAGTAGCCCCAGAAAGGTCATACAGGCAAACATTCTAGTGATCTTTGAGATGCCATTATAGTCTTGAACAGTGTCCCAACCTTTAATTTTGCATTAGAAAATCTCATGGCATACCACTAAAAATAATTGTCTCAAAATGTATACGGTGGACCGACCGCTAATAGTGGAAATCCCTGATTTAGTTGACGCCCCCCTAAAAGGGGTTTGTAATTGCCTTTACATTAATACAGAAACTGCTTTTTCATTTGGACTGATTCATTTAATGTGGTCTCTAACAACACTGACAAAAGAATAATCGTTAAAGCACCAACACCATGCATCTCTCACATACTCAATCATGAACCCATGTGACATAAACGACTGCATTTAGTAGTTAAATTATTCAACACAAACAAACCACCTTCACATGAGGCTCATCAATAATATGAAGTAGTTATGCTAGCCTAAATAACACAACACACTAAAGTGACGTGACATGACACGTGGGCTAACTGATATGCGCACAAGCACATCACACAATTTGAAGATGTCATTCAATGTGATGTCAAACTCGGATGATAAAAAAACAATGACAAACTAGTAACAACACCAATATTCCATGAAATAATGTGTAATAAATTATTTTAAATTTTATTTATTTTTTATTTTTTATTTTTTTTTAAAGCAAATAAAGAGAGGATAGGTTTAAAAAAAATCTGACTTCGCCAATGCCCAACTACGACTATGCGGGGGGTTCACTGTATACACAGTATACTGAAATAAAAAAATGCTCTCAAATTTACTTAATGTGTGTATGCCATGACTTATTCTGTTGCATCAATGGCAGCAGGTGGATATACACTGATTAATTGTACCTTCTGCCATCAAGTGAAAGAGCATTTAATTGTTCTGCCTGTCACTATAAGTCGCTAGCATAAATAGATGAGCATAGATACATTACTTGCAGTAAATAAATCAATCATTTTCAGACCAATTAAGTGAAATTGGATTATTGGTTTGGAATTGCTGGTCTTGAGGATTTACGGTAAAACAGTGCTTTTCCACATTTCGGTCCAAAAAACAAAGCATTTCGTCACCGCTGCTGGGCTCGTCATCTCTTTCACGGTCCAAAGTACTTTTGAAGTGGTCGGGATCTGATGCAGCTGCACCGAGGCCCTGCTCATCATGGCTGTAATGTATTCACTGCAGCCAAAGTCACTGCCACACTTAATTGATTAAAATGTGAGAGGCTTTAGCCTCTGATAGCGACAGCACCACAATTTCTGACTCGGCAGATTTCACATGCCAGATGTGTGTTTTTGTCTCGTGCATACATTTTTGTGTCCTTTCCATTTTTCTTTGTGTATTTTTATGTTCCTTTGTGATACTTGCATATAACCATCACATGGATGAACATAGCACCAGCTAACTGTGTTACCAGGAGATTACATTAATGCAATATGACCATTTTATTAAGTCAGGCATTGATAGAGGTACATTTCTGAACATGGTATGGTAGTATTCTGTCTTTAAGTACTCTCAGCAAGTGTGTGTTTGAATACGTTCCATCAGTGAAGTACCTGGGCCTTTTGGCCATGTCCAAAATCCTGAAGACCCATCCCAAGTCAGTGCAGAGCCACAAGGACCTCATCCTGCAGTGTCTGGACGACAAGGATGAGTCCATCCGTCTTAGAGCTTTGGACCTACTTTACGGCATGGTACGCGCTGCTTTGCAATGTTGTTGTTGTTCAAGTTTTTTTGTTTGTTTGTTTATTAAATTGCTTGTTTGTGTACCCATTAGTGCAGTATAGTGGGATAGTTCAGTGGTTCCCATTTAGTGAAGGCGCGTACTGTGTTTTATGTTAGGGTACAACGCCTGGGCCACCAGGTAGCAGTATAATAGGCATGAATGTACACAAAGATGACGCTCACATCTCCTCAGTAAGCTGCAGTAATAGTTGTTTTCATAGAGAAATAAGAATATATGGTTGGGAGTACAGTGAACCCCTGGATACTTGTAGTTTGGCACCCATGGGTACAGATTTTACTTTATTTTTTCAATTTTATTATTTGTATTTTTTTGTAGAGGTGTTGGGGTTTTGTGGAAAACAATTATTAGCGGTATATCCCCGCTTATTGTTTGGGTTTATTTTTTTTTCCTTCTCAGTGCAATATATATGCAATAATAGGGGTCAACTATTTACATATTTTTGCTATTTGCGGTCGGGCTTGGTCCCGAGCCCCAGTGAATAGCAGGGTTCCACTGTATCATGTCATGTCTACATGCGTTACCGCACAGTTTGTTCAAATATCCATTGCTTTAAAGGTTAGAATGTAGCAGCATTGATCCTATTTATTAAGCAGATTATGGCCTTTTGCATTGTGTTATCACTAAAATGGCAGATTTAGAAAAGTTATGTGGTTGATTTAAATACACAACGGTGTAATTCGGCCAAAGTCAGCTGGGATAGGCTTCAGTTCTTTCGCAACCTTAATGAGGATATGCGCTATAGGAGAAGGATAGTATACTGCTTCTAATAGTAAGATTTATTCCTCTGCAGGTATCCAAAAAGAACTTGATGGAGATTGTGAAGAAACTGATGCTACATGTGGACAAAGCGGAGGGAACCACGTACAGGGATGAACTGCTCACCAAGATCATTGACATCTGTAGCCAGAGCAACTACCAGTATATCACGAACTTTGAATGGTACGTTTGCCTCCACACACATGGCTGGACGTTCTATTTTTGACATGATTTTCAGCTGTATTTTTTATTTTTTTCCTCATGTGTTCTTTACAGGTACATCAGTATCCTAGTAGAGCTGACCCGATTAGAGGGCACGAGGCATGGTCACCTCATCGCCTCTCAGATGCTTGATGTTGCTATTCGGGTTAAGGCCATCCGGGTATTCGCTGTGGCCCAGATGGCCACCCTGCTGGACAACGCTCACCTGTTAACTGGCAACATGCAGAGAAATGGCATCTGTGAAGTTTTGTACGCGGCAGCATGGATCTGCGGCGAGTTCTCAGAGTATGTTGCATGCTCTTTGTCATAAGTTAAAGGTCATGTGTTTCACACACTGGCGCATGGTGTTGTAGTTTGTTTTTGGTCCACAAATACAATAGGTCGTAATGTTATCCTGGATTGCACATGGAGTGTCAGAGCCACATTGGGGGGGGGAAAAAAAACTAAACCTTAGAAATTAAGACACACTGCTCCATCATGCTCCTACTATTATTCTCAATCTTTTTCTTGCAAAATTACAATTAAATTGTTATTATTCACGTGAAATTTTTTATTTGTATTTTTTATTTTTTTTTACTTTTTACGACTTTATTCAACTAAAATGGCTTTATATTCGGGAAATAAAGTTTTTAATGTAAAATTACAACTTTGTCCATGTAATATTGCACATTTGTTTTTGCCATAGTATTCCTTTTTTCTCGCACAATTACAACTTTAGTCTTTTAATAGTGTAGCCTTATTCTTTATCCTTGTATTATTATCCCTTTTATTCGTAAAATTAAACTTTCTTCACAAATTGCATTTCTTGTAGTATTCTGCCTTCATTCCCTTGTAACTTAGATTTTTTTTGGGGGGTAAACTTGACTTTTTTCATGTAATGTCTTTATTCTCGTGAAAATACGACTTTAATCTTTTAAAATTACGACTTCATAAAACTGCACATTGGTTTTGCAATATTCTTCTGTTGTTTGCAAAATGGCCTCTTATCTCGCACAATTGCAACTTTATTCTTGTAATATTAAGACCTTATTTTTCTAAACTGACCTTATTCTTGTAAATGTACTTCATCCTTGTACTAATACCTTTTATCTACCTAAAATTATTATTTTTTTAATTCTCACAAATAATTTTTCTGATATTGTGCCTTTATTCCCTTTAAATTGTAACTTTCTTTATTTACATGACATTACCACTTTTATATTGTAAAATTCCAACTATTCTCATGAAATTGCAAATTTATTTTAGTTGAAATCTTCCTTTTGGCTTGCAATGACCCCATTTTAAATTTATTTTTGTACTGTTTTGTGTTTTATTTTCCGGGAATTATCACTTTTTTTTTTTGTAAAATTACAACTTTATCCTTCAATATTATATCTTTTGTTCTTGCAAAAGTACTACTTTATACTCGCACTATATGTTTATTCTTGTTTTTTTTCTTGCACAATTAGAACATTAATCATGTAATAATATGCCCTTTATTCTCATAAAATGACTCTATTCATCTAAATTCAAAACGTGGCCTTTGTTGTTGTAAAATTACCCCTTTTTCTCACAACATCTTAACTTGTTGACTATTATGCCTTCATTATGACTTTTATCCTTGTAAAAGTCCCCCCCCCCCGTTTTTTTTATAATAATAATATGCCATTTATTCTTAAAATTATAAATTTTTGTATTATGCCTTTTATCCTTGTCTTGTAATACACTTTGTCACAAAATGACCCCCTTTTTTCTTGCAGAATTGGAATGTTAATTCCTGTTTTGTTTTCATAGAATGACAATTTTATTTTTCTGATCTTATGCCTTCACTCTCCTTTTTTCCCTGGCTTAAATTGTACTTTTCAACCTAGCTCTAATCGCCTGATGTGACTCCGATTTGTATTGCAAACACTAACTCGAGTCATCATCTTTAGACATCTGGAGAACCCATTGCAGACGCTAGAAGCCATGCTGCGGCCAAAGGTGGCCACCTTGCCGGGCCACATCCAGGCCGTGTACGTGCAGAACGCCGCCAAGCTGTTCGCCACTGTGCTGCAGAGTCAAAACGACAACACAGACGGTACAACTGCGCAAGAAACCAGCCAGCTGATGATAGACCGCCTGCCGCTTTTTGTCCAGAGCGCCAACCTGGAGGTGCAGGAGAGGGTAAGATGATGGTAGAAACAAGTTTTAAAAACGGATTTTTTCATATGGCAAGCTGTTGACAATGCTGAGAAAAAATGTTCAATTCTGTTTCTCATCTATGCCAACTACACTCGATAGGCATCTTGCATCCTGCAGCTGGTGAAATACATCCAGAAACTGCAGCAGAAGGATGTAGAGGTCGCGGAGGAAGTGATTGCACTGTTTGCCGGAGAACTCAACCCTGTAGCTCCCAAGGCACAGAAGAAAGTGCCTGTCCCTGAGGGGTGAGTAGTAGGCTGTAATGTGTAGCGTCTGGTACATTTGACTAGTTTCAGTGCTCTGATGCAAACTCAAGAGCGCTGCACTTCTCCATTTCTGGCACAATGCAGATGTCATAAAATGATTGTAAAAATTAACTTCCAACAACTGTTTCGCTCAACCCTTCATCCCTAGGCAGACACATGTGCCCTTTTTTAATTATGGTAGGGATTATCAATTGTGTTACATGAATTGGTGATAGAGTTCTTTCAGTTCCGACTGCCTGCAAGGCCGTGAAAGTGAATGTGATGGGATCGAGTGCACCCGGGACAGCGGGGAGCGTCGGCTTACGTTTGGAGGCAGAAGCCAAACAATTGCTTGGACAGCTATTTGACAGAAAAAATATCAATGACGTTATTGATCAGTTAACGCAGACTCAACTATCATTTCCTCAGTCAATCAATCTCAATCATGATAACTGCCACCTTGCACAAGAAAAATGAAATCCACGGCATGATCGGTCACTCACACATGCTCACAATCTGTGTGTGATATAAACGACGAGATGGCTCACCTGGCCAGTTTTTCATTATAGCCGCCACCTTGTAGAATGAAAATACACAGGATGAATAAAAATAGCAATGTGGGATGGAGGAGAGCATTTATTTGCCTATATCAGCATAGCATTAAACTCTGTATGTCTGACTTATTTATTTATTTTTATTTTTTTAATTTATTTATTTTTTAAATGTGTTTAGTCTAGACCTGGATGCCTGGATCAACGAGCCTCCATCTGAGAGCGAGTCTGAGGATGAGCAACCCAAGGCTATTTTTACCAAGGAGGAGCCCAAACATTCCCGGCCCAGACACACAGAGGTGGACGAGAAGGAGCTGGCGAGGGTACAGCCATCTACTGTTCAATTACTGCCTCCGTTTTATAGACCTTTTATCAACCTCGTGTACAGCTGTGTTTGCCACTCAAGTGGGTTTCCCATGTTGCTTATTAAGATAACCGAAATACATTTTCATGTTGTTTTTTTTAACCTACACAGAGAAGAGAAGCCAGGAAACAAGAGCAAGCCAACAACCCCTTTTACATCAAGGCGTCGCCATCCTCTCAGAAGGTCTTTTTTTTTTGTTGTTGTCACATTGTTGCTTCAACATCTCTGTGTACCAGTTGAGTTATTTGAAATGTGTATGTCTACAAGTGAGCTAGATTGCTTGATGTCATGAAATAGTTTTTTTCCTTACAGGTGTACCAGGACCCCCCTGGAGTGGAGCACATCCCAGTCGTTCAGATTGACCTGAGTGTGCCTCTTAAAGTGCCAGGTAGGGCGTCCTGTTCTTCATCAAAATGCTAATTATTGTAATAATAACATTAAACCAGTTTACTTTAGGGTAGGGCAATATGGCTTTAAAATTAAAGTCCACTATTCTAAAGAATTTTGGGGTGTACCGGCAACCTCACCAAAATATATGCACTCTGGTCAAAATTTTCCAGCATTTGGCTTAATCACACTGTTTTGCAACATATAAATGGGCACCATGTCTTTGGCAGTGTTCTGCACAATTGGCTCATTGTTGACAAAATGTCCGTCTTATGCAAAACAATATAAATATGGGGTTCCACATATGTATTTTTTTTTCTTAACAGTAAATGAAATGCACTCGTTACTTTAAAAAAAAAAAAAGAATTTGGTCTAAAGAGGCTTCGGAAACGTTGCTCAATATAGTGATCAAACACTGCTTTTGTAAACTACCTCCTTTCTGTTCGCAAGGGCTGAAACAATTAAAAGAATAGCTCAAATGATTCGATTACAGGAAAAAAAGTCAAGGAAAAATCTGTCTCAAAGCTTCTCAGTGATCATTTTTCCATGCTAACTAGTGTGACTGGCTAATTGTTAGCCAGTTCACAGCCGATCGCTAACCTGAGCTCACAGCAGCTAACACTATCCTATCGCTGACTCTCACGTCACTCGCCAGGAGAGGCCCAACCTTTTAAAGCCACACACACTCATAAGTTACAGATATAGTCCGGAACATGAGAATGGAGACCCCGGTTGGACAAAATAATACCTTCACCTCAGATGCAAATTTTGTTGAATAATGATAGATAATTTTTTATCCAGTTAGTTGATTAATCAATGTGATAATTGGGAGAATAATTGATTAAAAAAATATTTTATAGCTACTGCCCAAGGTTGCAGTTATGTTGCTAGAGGAAGCAGTGCACGTCAGTGGGGACGTGATTTGAATTGGCAAAAAAATCATCCTGACAATAGAAATTCAAATTAATTGCTTAACAGCCCAGCCCTAGCTTACGCCAATGATCAGAAGCTTAATATAATATGAATGACACACAGACTCATTTTTTCCCTTGTATTTATTTATTAATTAATTTAAATCCTCCTCGTCTCCCTCAGGGCTGCCTATGTCCGACCAGTACGTGAAGCTGGAGGAGGAGCGTCGGCAGAAGGAGAGAGCCGACAAGAAAAAGAAGGAGAAGAAAAAAAAGAGAGAAAAGCGCAGTGGACGGGGGAAGAAACACGACTCTGGCCCGGAGAGCGAGGAGGACATCACACCGGCGCACATGGTCGACATCGTCACAGAGGAGATGCCAGAGGTGACAATGTCGCCATGAGATGTCGTACAAAGGGGGCCCTCGGTTTCATTCCGACGGTGGCGACGTAACCCAAATTTGTACGCAGGTCGGAATGTGCCGTGTAGTCTATCACTGACCTAGGGCGTTTTCACAAAAAGCTGATTTTCATATTTAAAGGTGCTTTTTTCTCTCCTCCTTCACTAATTGAAAAAGCAAATTATGACTCAAACAAGTTTTGCTTCTTTTATTGTTCTGGGATTGCTTTATTTCTCCTGTTTCCAAACCATCTTAAAGACATTTGTTTCCTATCATTAACCAGAATCAGATTTAGCTTTATTGATTTATTAATTATTGTATGTTAAAACACACAAGGAATTGGTAGTTGGGGCGTTTCTAGTGCTACAGCCAAAAGCCACTATAACTATAACAATATTAATTTAGGAGATAAAGACGTATAAAATACAGAGCGTCATTGAGTAATATAAAGTGCGGTAATACTGATCAACAACAAATCATTGGCAGAATATCATAGTTGCCCAAGGCATATTTGAATGTTTTTGGAAAACAAGAAAAAAACTTTATCAAGCCCATTGGTATATATATTTTTTTTATTAATGTTGTAACAATAAGTTAAAATGACTTATGTGAGCCTAACGAAAAGTAGATCAGAAAGAATATTTTTTTTCTTTAAAGATAATAAGAAAATAAGTGTTTCCTCATGGAAAATGTGAATTTTGTCAAATTATTAACATGATCATTAATAAAAATTCAATGTTCAACAATTTTACAGCATAAGATAAACCACCAAATTCTGTCTGTTGCCTGGTCTCTCATGGTCTTTTCGCACCTGCAGTTGTACAGTCGATACAAAGTGACCTCAGCAAAATACTGTGGCTTGGAAGCGCATAAGTTTCCAACATGTTGATAAATCATTGCTTTAACATGTAAATGGGCACCATGTCCAAGGGCAATGTTTGGCGTGATTGCCTTCCACCGGCCTCCTTTCTTTTCATAAGCAAAACAATATGAAAATGATTCTCCATGTTTTCTGGAATTAAAGTGACCAGTCGCTCTTTTGAAAAAGTCACTGGATGGGTCGGAAAAGTCAGTCGCTAAGTTGGCTCATTGGGCGACCGGGGACCCTACCCCTTGTGCATTTGTCCACAACATGCATCGTCTATAGGACAAAGAGTGGAAAGTTATCAGTCATCAAGGTTATCCTCCTTGTATTGATAGTGTATGTTGCCTTCAGAATGCCTTACCCAGTGATGAGGACGACAAGGATCCTAATGACCCTCACAAAGCCCTGGACATCGACCTGGACAAGTGAGTCAATACTGTCTCCAGCTTTGCTGAGGCCAAAGATAACTTAATCAATTTAATTGAATATGTTGCATGTGTTCTAAGAAATCCAGTTGTGTGTCTTGGGCTTCCTGGCCACAGTGTCACAACCGATGTGAAGTGGCCTTTCTGCCCTTCCCTCCTCTCACTGACTGTCATGGCTTTTTGCTTCCTCTCTTCTATGCTTACACACACCCCATTACTGCTCATTTTGTGTGGGCAGCTTGGTGGAAATGGCTGGGCGCAGGTGAGTAGCACCTCAGCCATGTGACCTGGTGCTCCGAATGCATCTCTTCTCCCTCTGTCTTTCCAATTAGCTGGCTTGGTAACATAGCTTTTCTCACTGCATTGTTTTCTTTCCTTATTTGATTGAATGTAGCATTTGACCGAATATGATGTTCAGCGTACCCTTCTCAAGCCCAGTGAAGTCAGCAGGATTCACTGAATTACTTATTTGACCGTTCTGCTATAGAATGTTTTTTTTTTTTTTTTGTAGAAAATTTCCCTTTCAAAGAGGAATACTACACATCAAATTACTTTAACTGGATGCTGCTGACGTTCTTGGGCTGTAGTTTGGTTTTAATTGCATCTAAAATAATCAGCCTGAATGTGCCTGTAGGAAGCTGCCCTAGTTTTCAGATACCCCTCAATAGATGACTGTATGTACTCCACAAAACTCGAATTAGTCTGTCGATGAGTGGATTCTCCCAGCTTTGCCTTGGTGGAGATAAGTGCATGCGCATATGGAGTGTTGATAGCTCGAGCTGTAGCTGAACCAAAAGCCAAACATAAGTACCATAATTTCTCATGTATAACGCGCATTATACATTTGTATAGTGGGTAAATGGAAAAGAACTTTCACATTTTATAAATGTATGCCGCACTCTAGTGGCTATGAAAAAGCTGTACACTTTCATTCCAAAATGCCACCGCCACCTAGAGGTTATGAGAGGTGTACACTTTCATTCTGATATGCCACCGCCACCTAGTGGACTGCATATGTGTACAGTTGTGCTCATAAGTTTACATACTCTGGCAGAATTTGTGAATTTTATTTATTTTATATTTTTTTAAACTATGACTGATGACTGAACAACAACCATTATTTATTTGTGGTTATGTTTTGCTTAATTATAATGCTTTTCTGAAATGCTTGGCCATTTAATTTGAATCCCATTAAAATAACAAATGTGTTTTGCCTGGTCCTTCATGTTTTTCAAGAAGAATTGTACCCATCTTACAAATTCTGCCTGGGTAATTAGGACATGAGCACAACTGTGTTTTGTAATTTACCAAGTAAAAAGTAGGGCTGGGAATTTCAAAATTAGAGCAGGTACATTAAAAACAAAAGTGCTTAACTTCAGAATAATTATTTGAAAAAAAAAAAACTACCAAAATACAGATAATACTTTTTGTGTTGTCTGTCATTCCGAGGTTACAGACGGTATACGGCGCACGGTATACGAATACATATTTTTCATTTGGTTTATATTCATGGCCTAGAAGTGTATTTGATAGAGACAGAGACCTGAGGCTTGACACCAGTGTACTACTTTCCTATTAGACAGCTCTTTGGTGCCAACTTGTGTAATCTTGGGACATTTGTGTAAGAGCACAAAATTTCATTATTTCACCAAATATCTGGGGATAAGTTCCACAAAAAAATCATTGGTGACAAGTGAACCACGAATATGTGGCTATAACTGTAATTATGACTTTACTACTATGTTAGTAATAGACTACAGCGTGTTCCGATTTATGTACAAATTTGTCGCCAGAAACCCTTAAACCGAGGACTCCTTGCAATGCACAGGTGTCAAACTCAAGGCTTGGGGGCCAGATCCGGCCCAACGAAGGCAAATCATGTGTGTCAACTTCCATGATTCTTGTTAAAATCTGCACTGATATTTCATATATAGTTATATCACAAATGATAATGTTGAGATACTTCAAGCATTTTTGTCACCAAACATGAACAACCCATGATCCTTGATTTCTGATTCCAAAATTAGTTCATAAATTTCGTGTGTAAATTTGATGAGGCGATTAAAGATTTTTATGGTTTCACAGTCATAACGGCCCTGTGAGGGAAACCGTAACTACAATATGGCCCGTGACAAAAATGAGTTTGACACCCCTGTGTAATGCTTTTATATTTTTTTCTAGAAAATAGCCACCAGGGAGCAAGTCGCCTTCATGCCCAGGCCAGCGCAGTTGTTAGCCTTTTGTCTACAGAATATCACCTTGACTCCAATAGATTGTGTTTTAGTAGTCGTACAATACTAACAGGAGATTGTAATGTCTTATATTGTTATATCCAGGCCTCTTGCAGACGGAGACAAGTTGCCAGTCAGGTCCCACCGCCTGACAGAAGGTCCGAAAAGCCCAGATAGAGATGCGGAAACCACCTCGCAGGAAGCCAAGAAGAGGAGCAGCAAAGAGAAGAAGGAGAAAAAGAAGGATAAAGAGAGGGATAGGAAGGTGAGGTTTATTCATTTTTTTCCCCTAAGATAATCATAGGACACTTCTTCTCAAGCATGATTGTGACTGATGACCTTCTATTTCTGATTGGCAGAAGAGCAAAGAAGAGAAAAAGAAGAAAAAACACAAGCATGAAGATAAGGGGGTGGATCTTCTTGGCAATCAGTCAGACGGGCCTGTCGTCCAATCAGAGGGACCCAGTGAGGCGGTGGCTCCTCCCACTGCTACCACTGCTGAAGTATGACTTTTTGGGAAACAAAGCGCATAGCGATTTTATTACCTACCAAGCAACCATGTGTTTATACTAGATTTTGCGGAAGCGTTTGGTAAGCGTTCTTGGGTCCTTTCAAGGCGCTAAGCGATAATGCGCTATAGGCGGAACGTCACATGACCAAACCCGGAAAACAGGTTCACGGACTTCCTGTGTATGCTGCGTGAATGACCATGACTATGTGGGTTGATTACATGATAGTTTGAAGCCACGTAAGATGGCTTATTTATGTATGTATTTATTTATTTATTTTTCCTCTGTCTCGAAGTTTATTAATTCCATTAATAGAGTTTGGATCATAGTGATTTACTGCCATGTCAAATTTCATTCAGCTCTGATAATCAGTTTAGTTTTCATTGGTAGTCAAATATTAGCTGTTTTCAATAATTGTTTAATTAAAGAAAAATAATCGTGTATATTGTATGTATCCTTTGTATTGATCAGTCGTAATAAGCTACATAGTGTGTTTGGCATTCCCCCTCTCACCACCTCGCCCTCCTCTCCCTCCCTTGCTCTTCTAGGTTTCGGATTTGGATTTTTGGCTCTCAAATGCTGCAGTGCCCGCTAATGCCCAGGTTGAGTCACACCCCTGTCTTCCCCCTGATAGCTTCATTTACTCACCCACCTTTCTCATAACTCCACCTTATATTTATCTTTGTTACTTCTTTTAATGAGTCCTCTCATCATCCACGTCAACTTCCTCTCTTTCACAGGTCGCACAACACATTCCCCTCTCATTCACCAGCCTTCCTGTTTGTGAGCATGAGTGACTGTACTTTGTTGTAATCTTCCTCTGTTTTCCTTTTGCTCGGTGAAAGTGGTTCTTGACATGTTTCTGGATTTTGTCGTTGTTCCTTAGTGACGGAGATAAGAGCTCAGATGTCTTTGAAAGGTTCAACAGAAATCTGGCCCTGAGTCAGTTCCTCTGCTTCCTGATGCCACTACATCGCTTTTTGTTTAGCCAGTGCTGTAAGAGAAGAATAGGGGGTATAGCATCTTTCTTATAGCCACAGATACCTACAGGTTTGAGCCAGAAAAATATACCGCTTAAAGCCTCTGGTGGCAGGAATATGTCCCACCCAGTCGTCGCAGGCTTTTCCACCGAAAACAAGGCACTCACTCTAAAATGACCATGCCAGTGTGAAGCCCCGGTCCACACGCTGGCTGTTACGTTGGACTTATTTTTTTCCCCTCGCTATTCTACCGCCTCTCTGTGACACGTGCACTCACAACCAACAGCAAGGTGCTCTAAAGCGGCCATGCCAGACTGAAGCCCAGGTCAACATACTGGCTGACAAATCTGACTTTCTTAAAATAGTTTTTTCCCTCGCTCTTCTGCCTCTCTCTTTCTCTCTCACTCTCTCTCTCTCTCTCTCTGTGCGCGTGCGTGCGTGTGTGTGTGTGTAAGCTCTGTGAGCTTATTACTGTGTGTCATGCGCGCACTGATAGCTGACAATGAGGTGCTCTAAGCGCCCACCATCCGAAGGGAAGATACATTGTTTTTTTTAGGCATTTGCATTTAGTCATATGAGCAGTCAGACTTTAGGTAACTGCTCTGACCTCGACACACTGCCTCATAAGTGCATGCCTACAGTGTCCTCTTGAGGATTTTACTTGGTCAATGTGTCATGAGAATAACGTAACTAAACCCGAGCCTGTCGATCAGGCTTTTCTTATGAAGAATCGGCAACCAGTGAACATGGTCAGACAACTTCACTCTTGACTCCGTTTCATGTTGGCTCTTTGTGGCTTCATCGTAATAGTTTTGTCTTAAAACTCATTCCGGCTGATTCCTTTCTTTGCTATGAATGAACTCGCTAACTTTACTTTCTGTTGACACAGAATTGGTAAACAAGGCAGTACATTGTGTGCCTCTTGCTAGTTTATGTTTTTGTGTTTACAGGAATCAATAACGGTAGCAGCAGAAGCAGCCACAGTAAGCGAGGCAGCTTCTGGCACGGCGCCGAACTCTGATCCCGACGAGCCCAAAGACGTGGAGACGGAGGAGTCTGTGAGTCATCACCAATGATGTCATTGTTTCCAAAAATAGAAGAGATGGTGGCCATGAATTGCTCTTTCTCTCGCTCTCTCTCTCTCTCTGTCTCTCTGTCGTGTCCTCTCAATGTTAAGAAGTCATCTAAACACAAGAAGAAGAAGCAGAGAAAGGAGAAAGATGAGAAGGACAAGAAAAAGAAGAAGCACCACCATCACCACCACAGTGATGCAGCTGGAGAGGGTTCTGTGCAGAACGGCACAGTGGAGGATGAAGAACCTCTCCCAGTTAGTCAGATTCTTATCTGCCCTAAAACAGAGTGGACATATACTGTACACACAGACATATACTGCACACATGGAGTGTGACTACATAGTGAGGGCTGCAGCTACCAAATATTTTAACAATCAATCAAACTTTATTTATAGTTCACTTTTCATACAGTGAAATGCAACTTATAGTGCTTTTCATAGTTAAAATCAATCTCCTCCCATCACACAGCCGCACACACACACACACGTGCTGTCAAAAATCAAAAGCATAGATATCACACCTAAAATCCATCCATCCATTTTTCTACCGCTCATCCGAGGTCAGGTCGCGGGAACAGTAGCTTTAGCAGGGGCGCCCGGGCTTCCCTCTCTCCTGCCACTTCATCCAGCTCTTCCGGGGGGATCCCGAGGCATTCCCAGCCCAGCTGAAAGACGTAGTCTCTCCAGCGTATCCTGGGTCGTTCCCGGGGTCTCCTCCCGGTGGGACGTGCCCGGAACACCTCACCAGGGAGGCGTCCGGGAGGCATCCAAATCAGATGCCCCAGCCACCTATGGTCACAACCCACAGCTCGTGACCATAGGTGAGTGCCGGAACATAGATTGACCGGTAAATTGAGAGCTTCGCCTTTCGGCTTAGCTCCTTCTTTACCACAATGGACCGATACAAAGTCCGCATCACTGCAGACGCTGCACCGATCTGCCTGTCGATCTCCCGTTCCATTCTTCCCTCACTCATGAACAAGACCCCAAGGTACTTGAACTCCTCCACTTGGGGCAGGATCTCATCCCCGACCTGGAGAGGGCACGCCACCCTTTTCTGACTGAGCACCATGGTCTCAGGTTTGGAGGTGCTGATTCTCATCCCAGCCGCTTCACACTCTGCTGCGAACTGCTCCATTGAGAGTTTGAGATCACTGCTTGATGAAGCCAACAGAGCCACATCATCAACATTACGACAGAGATGCAATACTGAGGCCACCAAACCGGACCCCCTCTATGCCTCGGGTGCGCCTTGAAATTCTGTCCATAAAAGTTATGAACAGAATCGGTGACAAAGGGCAGCCTTGACTGAGTCCAGCCCTCACCGGAAACGAGTCAGACTTACTTCCGGATATGCGGACCAAACTCTGACTCCGGTCGTACAGGGACCGAACAGCCTGTATCAGGGGGTTCGGTACCCCATACTCCCGAAGCACACCCCACAGGACCCCCCAAGGGACACGGTTGAACGCCTTCTCCAAGTCCACAAAACAAATTGGTTGGGCGAACTCCCATGCACCCTCGAGGACCCTGTCGAGGGTGTAGAGCTGGTCCACTGTTCCACGGCCTGGACGAAAACCACGCTGCTGCTCCTCCTGAATCTGAGATTCTACTTCCCGACGGACCCTCCTCTCCAGCACCCCTGAATACACCTTCGAAGGGAGGCTGAGGAGTGAGATTCCCCCTGTAGTTGGAACACACCCTCCGGTCCCCCTTCTTAAAAGGGGGGGCCACCACCCCAGTCTGCCAATCCAGAGGCACTGTCCCCGATGTCCACGCAATGTTGCAGAGGTGTGTCAACCAAGTCAACCCGACAACATCCAGAGCCTTTAGGAACTCCGGGCGAATCTCATCCAACCATGGGGCCTTTCCACCGAGGAGCTTTTTAACCACATCGGTGACCTCAACCCCAGAGATGGGAGAGCCCGCCTCAGAGAACCCAGACTCTGCTTCCTCATGGGAAGGCGTGTTTGTGGAATTGAGGTCGTCCAAGTATTCTCCCCACCGGCTCAGCAGCGCCCCATCCCCACTATACACAGTGTTGATGGTGCACTGCTTCCCCCTCCTGAGACGCCGGATGGTGGACCAGAATTTCCTCAAAGCCGTCCGGAAGTCTTTCTCCATGGCCTCACCGAACTCCTCCCATACCCGAGTTTTTGCTTCAGCGACCACCAGAGCTGCATTCTGCTTGGCCAGCCAGCTTGGCGGCATCCCTCACCGTTGGTGTCCACCAACGGTTTGGGGATTACCGCCACGACAGGAACCAACCACCTTACGGCCACAGCTCCGGTCGGCCGCCTCAGCAATGGAGGCGCGTAACATGGTCCACTCGAATTCGATGTCCCCCGCCTCCCGTGGATCATCGGCAAAGTTCTGTCGGCGGTGGGAGTTGAAACTCCTTCTGACGGGATTCTGCCATACGTTCCCAGCAGACCCTCACAATACGTTTGGGCCTGCCACATCGGACCGGCATCTTCCCCCACCATCTGAGCCAACTCACCACCAAGTGGTGATCAGTTGACTGCCCCGACCCTCTCTTCACCCAAGTGTCCAAAACATGCGGCTGCAAGTCCGATGACACAACCACAAAGTCGATCATAGAACTGCGACCTAGGGTGTCCTGGTGCCAAGTGCACGTGTGGACACCCTTATGCTTGAACATGGTGTTCGTTATGGGCAATCCGTCATAGCACAGAAGTCCAATAACAGAACACCGTTCTGGTTCTGATCGGGGGGGCCGTTTCTCCCAATCACGCCCTTGCAGGTCTCACTGTCATTGCCTACGTGAGCATTGAAGTCCCCCAGCAGAACGATTGAGTCCCCAGCGGGAGCGCGCTCCAGCACCCCCTCCAAGGACTCCAAAAAGGGTGGGTACTCTGAACTGCTGTTTGGTGCATAGGCACAAACAACAGTCAGGACCCGTCCCCCCACCCGAAGGTGGAGGGAGGCACCGAGCCGGGGAGCAATAAGTATACCCACACCTGCTCGGCGCCTCTCACCGTGGGCAACTCCAGAGTGGAAGAGAGTCCAATCCCTCTCGAGAGGACTGGTACCAGAGCCCAAGCTGTGTGTGGAGGCGAGTCCGACTATAACTAGTCGGAACTTCTCGACCTCACACACCAGCTCGGGCTCCTTCCCTGCCAGAGAGGTGACATTCCACGTCCCTAGAGCCAGCTCCTGTAGCCGGGAATCGGATCGCCGAGATCCTTGCCTTCGGCCGCCGCCCAGCTCACACTGCACCCGACCCCTATGGCCCCTCCCACAGGTGGTGAGCCCATGGGAACGGGGACCCACATTACCCATTCGGGCTGTGCCCGGCCGGGCCCCATGGGTGCAGGCCCGGCCACCAGGCGTTCGCCTTCGAGCCCCACCTCCAGGCCTGGCTCCAGAGGGGGCAAGGGAAACCTAGATCTATTTGTTTCTTTCTTCATAGGGGTTTTGGAGCTGTGCTTTGTCTGGTCACTCACCTAGGACCTGTTTGCTGTGGGTGACCCTAACAGGGGCGTGAAGACAAAATAGCTCCACCACGATAAGGTGACGGCTTCCATGAGGGGCACCTAAAATACACCACTAAAATATTGAATGTCTGATCTGAAGGCTACTGTTGAACCGCCAAAACCTGCTTGTTATGCATCAGCTGTGCAACGCCAGTTGCGATAACAGTGATTGCCTGAACCTGAGCTTCTCTCTTCTGTCATTTCAGCCCATGTCCAATTACTGCCTCCTAGCAGAGAACTCTTACATCAAGATGGTGAGTAATCAGGAATCAGGATGCTTCTGAATAGGGGGAGGGGATTTTTAATAGTTGTACAACATGTGCAGTTAAATAACTGATCAGTGTCCATGTCTTAAGACAACTACACCTGTCTAAATAAGTCTCATTCTCAAATCTCCCTTTCTTTAAGATGATGGAAGATGCCGATCAGGTACTCGTCAAGGTTCTGTGATGGGCAGAACATTACTACAACTACTGTCCTATATGTGTTTCTTTGCGTTTTTTTTCTGCATTGATTGGCCTCCCCGCACCACAGAGCTGCTTCTTATTCTCAGATTCTTTCTCTCCTTGCTACCTTGTTCTCGTTTTGCTTTCACGGACAGAGCCACGTGTGGTTGATGCTGTGTGCAACAAATTAAACAGTGGAACCTCCAAGGTTGATCAGAGTCTGTTATGGTTGACCCCCAATTGATTTCCAAACATTTTTCACCCCATGACATAAAGTGACTGACCATGGTGCCTTGAGATGTGAGTTTCATTCGTTGCGCGACCACACTCGTAACTCAAAACACGCCTCAAATTATTTGTCCACATTGAATGGAAATGCCATTAACCCGTTCAATCCTCCCAGATAAAACCAACAAAAATGCTCTTTTTTTGGGTAAGAAAAATATAACCATGTACAACCCCAATTCCAATGAAGGTGGGACGTTGTGTTAAACATAAATAAAAACGGAATACAATGATTTTCAAATCATGTTCGACCTATATTTAATTGAATACACTCCAACAAAATGATATTTAATGTTCAAACTGAGAAACTTGTTTTTAGCACATAATCATTAACTTAGAATTTTATGGCTGCAACATGTTCCAAAAAAGCTGGGACAGGGTCATGTTTACCACTGTGTTACATCACCTTTTCTTTTAACAACATTCAATAAACGTTTGGGAACTGAGGACACTAATTGTTGAAGCTTTGTAGGTGGAATTCTTTCCCATTCTTGCTTGATTTACAGCTTCAGCTGTTCAACAGTCTGGGGTCTCCGTTGTTGTATTTTATGCTTCATAATGCACCACACATTTTCAATGGGAGACGGTCTGGACTGCAGGCAGGCCAGTCTAGTACCCGCATTCTTTTACTACAAAGCCACGCTCCTGTAACATCTGCAGAATCAATCACGAATGGAACACAGCTGCCGTTAGATTTGTGATTGAATAAGCGAGTTGGGGTCTGGGAGCGGAGCATTTGTGTAGGCCGAACTTTATGCCAACGCACAAAACCATCTTCTGCCTTCCGCCGCAGAAGTTTGGTTGAGCTGAACACTTTTTTTTTGGCGTGGTTACAGCCAACAGTCACCGTTTGTTGTATTTTATGTTTGAATAATGTAGGCTATGATTTTGAGACATATCTGCCGTTTGACTTTGGAGGTTAAACTGTGTAACAGTTTAATTTTCCCCCAAAATAAGTCAACATAAATCGTACTTTTTTTCCCCCTTCCACAGGTGTATGATATCCAGGGGAACCTACAAGATGGGAGCCAGGTGGTGGTGTCGGTCATCTTCGAGAACAAGTGCGACAGCTTCCTAAAATCCATGGAGTTCAACGTGCTAGACTCTCTCAACTCCAAGCTGCAGAGGCCGGAGGGAGCGGGTGCGCACGACGGCCTAACCGTTCCCTTCCAGCTCCCGCCTGGTCAGTGGCTCTCTGCAAAATGAATGCTGGGAATTACCTGTTTGTAATGCGATCCCTGAGCTTTTATTGATATCAAATTGTAACAAATTGGGGGACTTTTCTATAAGCGGAAAAATGTCTTTCTCTTATAACCCGGGTCTTGACAAAGTATGGTCCAGTCTATTTTTTAACACGGCCCACCGAGCATTTACATTATCAAGAGCCTTGTAATATGTGTGGCATTAAGTCAAATTAAGTCCTGGCCCTTGTTTTAAAAATCAAATGTGGCCCCAGAGAACAAATGCCCACCCCTGTTATAACCATGCTGCGGTTTGAATTAATTTAAATTTGAGATGTTTACTTAAACAAACAAAACTGCTCTACTGTGTCACAGGGGTGTCCAATGAAGCGCGCTTTGTGTTCACCGTGCAGAGCATCGTGATGCCACAAAAACTGAAGGGAACGCTCACTTTCATTGTCAAGGTTAGAAAACAAACACAATATTGGTAAATTGTAGTCAACTCATTTGAAAACCTTGAATTGGAAAGTTATCATCCAAACCGACTGATGTGCAATAAACGGTCTTATTTCCCTGGATCAGAATGAAGACTCCTCAACTCATGAGAAACTGGACTTCAAACTGCACTTTACTTGTACCTCGTACCTAATTACCACTCCATGCTACAGGTGAGGAAGCATTACTATCTTTATAGGGGATTCGGATTTTGAGAATACCGCAAATGACAGAATGTCCCCCGGGCAAGACTAAATATACAGTATATGATTTAAAAAAATAAAATAAAATAAAAAAGTGGTGCCTTGAGCTAGTTTAATTCATTCCATGACTATGTTCGGAACTCAAATCATCTTTCCCCTTTTAAAATGAACGCAAATCCTTTCCAGCCCCCCACCCCAAAAAAAACTAAAAAACTTTGACGTGTTTTCAGTAGCACTCTATAGTATTGTACTTGAAACAACAACAAAAACTTTCCAAAGTTACAATAAACTTTTAAGCATTTCTGATTCTATGGTTGCCATCACATTTTTCATCCTTGTCATCCATTAACCCGAATCCAGAACATTTTGGTAGAATTAAATATTGTGCCACTATTGATTGCAATGGTTTTGTTTCAGACATTATGGCCATTTAAAACCCAGTGGCTACAAAAAAAATCAACTCTTTGCTTTTGCTTTGGTTTGAGCAGAAATTAAATGTTTTGCTGTTATTGTTTTGGCTAGCGATGCATTTGCAAAGCTGTTGGAATCTGGGGACCTGAAGGGCAGCTCTGTCAAATTGGAAGGCATCAACATGCCCTTCCACCACCTTCTGGCCAGGATCTGCTTCCATCACCACTTCTCTGGTACGCATGCACACAGCACGCACACACGACTATCCATTTCATAGTTCTAGTATGACAACAATGAGTGGATATTACAACAGAATAGCAACACACTCTCTTTAGCATAACATGAACAATCAAAGGTTATAACTATTAATAATTGAAATGCTGCTGTATGCTTTCAAGTAAAAAAAAATAAAAATAAATAAATTTCTCCAATATATATTTACAAACAATTTTTGGTCTTAATTACAATTGTTTGAATTGTTAATCTTGGAAGCTACAGTTGTTCAGAAATGGCTCCAAAAGACTTTGCCAACACTCCTTAAAATCTTCTTTCATGAGTTTCTTGGACTTTCCCATTTTTTCCGAGTATTGGTCGATGCAACAAGTGATTTCCAGTAAAGATTTTTTTTATGCAGAAGAGTGAATCACTTAAAAGGATTTGACCATGTCAAGTTAAGAGCCTGTCAGTTTAGCTTTGACCATGTGTGGATAAAACAAAATCCAGCATAAATAATAACACATTTTTCTTTTTATTTTTTTTTTCAAAAAATAACTTTCATTCAACTTGGGATAACATTTAAATAATGAAAAAGTCATATTACTACAGCATTCATGCACACTAAGTGTACCTAAATATTACTGCAAATGGATTATATACTAAAATGGGATTACTTTTTAGTGATGATTTGTTGTTTTCAACTAGTTGTGGAGAGGGTCGACTCCTGCGCCTCCATGTACAGCAGGTCTATCCAGGGTCACCATGTTTGTCTGCTCGTCAAAACCGTGAGTGACTCAAACATTTTACTAAATGTTATGTTCATATTTTTGTCAAGTTGAGGAATTATTTTCATATTTTAAAAATGTAAAGACAGCATGTAGCTTTGTCATTTTAGGCTAGTTTTAAGGAATATCCTTTGGCGAATCTGACCAATGTTCATTCAGCACACCAAAAATGGCTTAAAAAAACAACTGAATGGCAGAAAACATCCCTAGTGTTTTTAAGAGTTAATAAAAAAACAGGTGAGTGTTCACAAGTGACACATTCCTTCTCTCATAGTCTGACCAGACGGTGTCCATCGATGCCAAATGTGACGAGCCTGGGCTGCTTGGGAATGTGCTGGATGAGATCAAGCTGACCTTCTCTCAGTGCTGATTGTGTCCAACATCCTCCTTCCCTTCCTCCCTCGTCACTAAAATACATCATGAAAACGTTAAAAACACTGCGGCTGGCACTTCCGCCGTCGCCCTATTTATTCATCTGCCCTCCTCCTCCTCTTCTGCGCCTTTTGCTTTTCTGTCGGCAACAGTCTTGAGCACACTTGATGTTTTACAGACTCGCCATGTACTCTCCGTCTTCTACTGCAATGCACTTTTCCATTTCCTCTCTACTGAGCTCCTGGATGTCACTCTTCCTCCGCTTTCCCTCCACTGGCAATCTGACAGTCATGTGGCGTAACGTTGACAACTGGACTTTTGCTGTTGATGGTTGAATTGCGTTTTTACTGTTTTTGAACAATTTTGTCATTTGTGTGTATTTTTTCTGTCTGAACGCCTGTTTGCGCCTTCTATTTGTGTGTGTGTGTGTGTGTGTGTGTGTGTGTCTAAACATCCGGTTGCTGTTTCGGCCTTGGAACCATGTGACTGTCTCTTTCTGAAAATGAAAACAGAGGGACTCATACCCCCCTGCCTGGTCTCCTCTAACCCTAATGCCTGATCAGACACAGAAGCAACTTACACTACTCATAAAAATGAGTGCTATTGGGCTTTCGGGCGAAATTTTAGGATTAACCTCAAATGCAATATTACCTTTACTGGTGAACTTAATTTGACCTTGTTTGACCTTTTGAATGTCCCACTGATCAATGTTCATAAAATGTACCTTTTACACAATTTGCTGTTCTCTAACAAGGAGCTCAATGGCACAATTCGTAACTGAAACATTGAGCAGTTGGACGTGCATTCAAATGTTTCGAGTAGGTCGAATTCAGTTTACCTGTAAAGGTTATACATTTTGAGAGCAGCATATAAGGCACGGTTCTTGTTCCAATCACTGACACGACTCAGGATGTACAATCACTCCTGTCCTGCCTCCTTTTGCCCAATGAAAGAATCAAAGAAACTTTGTAAAAAATAAATAAATGAAAAAATAGGACCAAAATGGAGAGACACTTGAACACACGCATCCTCAAATAGTGACTGTGTGTGTGTGTTGTACACTTAAAACAACGATGCCCAAACATTTTTACCAGTAATCTTTTCAAACTCATCTTATATTACCCTTAAAAATAAAAAATGGTGCAGAACAACCACCAGAAGTGCATGTGTACATGCACATGCGGTGATGACTCTCGTAACTTCTTTCACTAACTACCCATGCTAAACTCAGCTCCTCCCTGATGAAATTTGTTTCTCGGTCGAGCTGTGTCACTTCGACATAGTTCCTTGGTACCAAAATGCCACAAGAATGGCGCCGAAGCCCCAGCTAATAGAAAAGTGGTATTACATTTCTTTTCGACAGGACTTTGCCCATCTTTGGCTGTTCAAAATAGATATTTTTTTTTTTTCAGTAAAGAACAAAATAGGCTCAAAATTAAATCTGCGATTAGCAAACAGCATATAGGCGAGGGAACAGTATAGATGCATTTGAGATTCCTAGGGTGCCAATGGTCCTTATTTGTATCTCGAGAGGCATTTTGTGATTCATCATTACTACAGGCCACCTTATTTTCCAAATGTATCACTACACAATGAATAGTATTAGGCACCACAGCCTCTGTCCTCTTGTGCGCCTGAGTTGGTTTTCCATTTATGTCACAGCAGGCCAAACTGGTCTCAGCCTAAATCTCTGAAGTAGCAAGCTGAAGACCACCCGTCTGTTGTGACGATGATGTGTGTCTGTCCACCATTCCGAAAACTTTTTCTGACTACGTGTGGTCAGCTGTAAATTGCAGGAATGTCCATAGAAAATATGTTTACCTGTTCCCGACAATGACTTATCAGTGGGGCATCTCCCTCAATTGATTGTCACCTATTTCTGATCATTATGTTGTTGGATTACAATTTGTATATTGCATGATTTAGGAATGTACACTTTTTATTAACATTTTTTTTTTCCATGGACATTTTCATCCGATTGTCATTCTGTTTTGTCCTTTTTTCTTTGTCGTCTTTATTTTATTTTTTTTAATGAAGTATACTTGGACCATTATGGTTTAGTTTTTTATGCTTTCTAAGTCTTGGGGGGTGGGGGTCGATGAAGTTGATTTCAATTATTAAAACAAGGGGCAGGGGAAGGGTGGATTTTAATAGAAATCAGGATGCTGAGGGCATTGGGGGCTCCCATTTAAGAACAGGTCATGTGATGCAGTTTACTGAGGGTCTACCCGTCTTAATTCTTTCTCGGTTCGGCCGTAGTGTTCTTTTTATAACAACATATGATTTTGGCTCGTGACATTGAAAGTATATTCTCCACACCACAGATTTCCAAAGGTACCGTCGTCTTGTTTCTCCATACTTTACAATATCATGCGTTTCAAAAGGGGGATGTGAATGATCTTCATTCCCTGTGAAGATTACCCTACTTAAAGTGAAAATAAAAGCTATAAGATGCTACTGTGTATGCCTTTTACTTGTATAAGCACTTGGAATAATTCAAAAGGGCAATGTTAAAGATACTGAACTGGTAGTAGAGATAGTGTATTTTGCTTTTTTCCACACAAAGATCATGCTGAGTTTTGATGGGGATAGTGATTTATTGGTTTATTATTGTAGTTTGAAGCGAATTTCTTCATTTAGCTACACAAAACCCAATTTCTCATGATGCTTAGGTGTACAGCATCTTTAATCAGCTTTGATAGATGATTTGTTTTTATTGTAGTTTGCAGCCAACTGTGGTTTCCTTATTTTTCTTCGCATGATTCCTTGCCTAAGTCATTGAATGCTTAAAACCCTAAATTTCAAGTAATAAATTGTTATACCGGTACATAATAAGATCAAGACAATGTTATACTTTCCGTTATTTCTACATTTAAATGAAATGTTTTCCTCATTTAGCCTACCAAAACTCCGTTTCCCATGATGCCTTGCCCAACTTGGAAGTCCTCGACGGCCGAAGCCAAATAGATTTAAAACTATACATTTTTTATACTTATAATGTAACAAGTTGGAGACACTGTTAGTTTTTAAATGTTACATTTAAATATTTAGCTACACAAAACTCCAGTTCCCATGATGCATTTCTTTGGTTAGGAAGTCCTCAAAGCTGCATACATTTAATGGATGGATGGATAATTACACACATTTTTAAGACTTACTCGTATTCATATTTTCTACATTTTAAGTAAACTGTTTCCTCATTTAGCTACGCAAAACTCGAGTTCCCATGTTGCCTTGCCCGAGTTAAGTTACTCGACGGCTAGAAGCAGAGTAAACTTTAACAGAAGGGCCGTATTTTATATAAAACGTTTTAAATAATTATAATAAATGTATCTTTTGTATTTTGTTTTGTTTTATTTTACATTTAAATGAAACGTCTTAAAAGCAATCCCGTGATTAGTGCTGTCGCATTCCAATGTGGGAGAAGACAACTTCCTTACGACTTCCAAAATAAAGGTTAGGCGTACTGATAACAGGTGGATTAAAAAGGGCGTTCATCCTACCGACGGATTGTATTTGACTGAAAAATACATCGCATCGATTCAGAAGACGATTTAAATCTAAATGTAGCACTCAACGCGTTTTACATCGCGTTACGAGTCACCCTTCGTTCGGGGGTAATAAGGACGTGACGCTTACTTTTTAACAAAGGCGGCACGCCAAACGAGGGCTCTCTTGCTCACTTTACAGCTCACAATAGTCACGTGTGTAAACTGGTTTCATATTGAAGAAGTTTTCCGACGGGATGCTGCCATGAAACGTTTACTTCGAAAACTCAGTAGCGGAAGTGTGTGGCACTGTTTTGAAATAAGTGAAGCTGCTTTGGAGTGTGTAGCGCACCGGGTCTTGTTAACCACAACACAAGGGAGACGTTTTTTTTCTTTTTTTGTCTCCCCCCCCTCCCTCCCTTCCTCCTCTCTCTCCGGCAATATAGCAGATTTAATTCCATCTCTTTCCGCACGAATGCAGAGTTGAAACCATTCTCTGGCCAGGGAGTCCCTTTTTAATATATCTTTTGAGGGGTTTTGTTGTTGCGCCGGGGCCGCTTGACACGATTTCTCCAAGTCGTTTGTTTGTTTGTTTGTTTGTTTGGAATATGGCTCAGTCCAATCCTGTCGCCAGTTCCCAGAAAGCACTCATGCTGGAGATGATGAGTCTCCAGGACGAGCCGGTGGAGGGCTTCAAAATCACTCTGGTCAACGAGTCGGACATGTACAACTGGGAAGTGGCGATATTCGGACCGCCGAACACGCACTACGAGGGCGGATATTTTAAGGTGAGTGGCTAAGTTTAACTAGCACTACAGCTGCTACCGTTCTTATATCAGCTTTAAAAATGGACTCGTTTCAATGCCTTTTTTTTTTTTGGGCTAACTTTAAATATTGCTAATATGGCGTTGTAAGCTTTCTTTAACGATAATAAAGATGTCAGTTGATAAAGTACTGTACTTTTAACAACCTAGGTATATGAATTAAAGCTGGTGGTCGGATTGCTGTTTGGGACCCAAAGTTGGTTGGGGAGCCATTTTGGGTGGGTCGCGAGCAGGTTTTAAAATGTGCACTGTACAGTATACCATAATTCAGAGGGTTAAAACTGTTAAGAGTTGCTTTGGTCTGCAGCCTATCAATGTTGCACTTTGCTAAAAAGATGAGATCAGTGCAAAGATATAAAAACAAAAAATTCTACATGCAGTCATGTTCTTCCTCACTTTAAGTTGCTCTGAAAGCTAATTTAAAAATGTAAGCATGAGTAGTTGTTTAAAAATATATTTTCAAGGGCTGTATTTTAACAATACATGTTCTTTAGTGTTCCTAACTTTTCTAAGAGTGGGTTGTGATTCAGCAATAGAAAAATTTCCATGCTGAGAACAGTTGTGAACCAATTTTCTTGTCAAAAAATAATAGGTATTTGCAGCCTTATAATAACTAACCTGCAATTGACATGTACAGTGGTTGCAGCCTAAGAAGTGTATATCAAACTAGCGTAGCCCTTTGCATTAATCAGTACCCAAGAAGTAGCTCAGTTTAAAAAAAAAAAAAAAAAAGGTGGTGTGTACATGACACTCCCTGTCAAGTGATATTGCTTATTTTTTTATCATTAAACAATATCAAATAAACAGTTAATAAACACTCAAGGAAAAAATGCTTTTGCAATGAACTTTAATGCAAAATAAATTTAATGACTATTCAATTGATTGAAAAATAGTTGTTAGTAGCAGCCCTAAAAAAATAGCTCTTTAATATTGTACTTTATAAAAAAAATAAAATAAATAAAAATTATACATTGTAATAGTTAATTGGTATGTTAAGAGAGCGGCAGGATGGACGACTGGTTAGAGCATCTGCCTCACAGTTCTGGGGACTGTGGTTCAAATCCCGTCCCCACCTGTGTGGAGTTTGCATGTTCTGGGTGGGTTTTCTCCGGGCACTGCGGTTTCTGAGGGTGCATGCCTTACGCAGGGTTCCTCTGTGAACTCCTACACGGCTGCGAAATCCACTATGTGGCTGTGACTCATTTTGCACTGGGTTTCCATCCAACCTGTTTGCCCGATTCTTCTCTTGCGGGGAAACGGAACAGAACTCAACGCCCTCGATTGAACGAGTGAGCTGTCAGGCACATGGTGTGAAACCTGCCCGTCTGACTCAGCTGTTTTGTTTTGGCATCACTCACTCACATTGACGTCTTTTTTGTAAGTGTCTCAAGCCTCACAATACATTTAAGAAGCAGGAGGGTCACCGGCACCGTGTCCTGCTGGTTCTCCTGGTTTTGTTTCCATTTCCGCAGGCTTAAGAAGTATTGACTGACTTTTTGTAAACAAATGACTCTGATTGTGGGTTTTTAATAAATGTTTTTGGTAGTTCTCTGCTTTTTGTCGACCAACTTTTTGTGGACAAATGACTGAGTTGGATCTACTGTGACTGGTATAGTTCATTACTAGTACTACCATTACCCGTTTTATTTTGGCAGTCTCTACTTCCTGTGTCTAATAACCTACTTTTTATGAACAAATTACTGATTTGACATTTTTTGTGACTGGTGTATTGCATTAATAATACTGCCATTACTGGTTTTGTTTTGTTAGTTTTCAAAAATTTTTTGACTGACTTAATGAACAAATGACATATTTTAGATGTTTTTTTTGTGTGTAACAGGTGTTGTTTTGGTAGTTTTCTAGTTCCTGTTTTTGTTGACCAGTGGGGACGGGATTTGAACCACCTCTGGGAACAAATGCCCTAATTTAACTTTTTCTGCACCTGGTGTTGTATGTTAGGAGTAACATCATAGAAACTACACCAAGGATTCTAAAACGGGTCCAGGCAACAACTTTGGGGGGTCTGCAAAATAATTATTGTATCATTTTAAGAAAATGTCTACCTACGTACAGAAACAAAACCAACTAACCAACCAAAACCAATTACCCCCTACCAATTAAAAGCTGCAAAATTATTGTGACATATCGTCAGATAAATCTAACGTCCTTGCGTGAAGTCTTTTTATTAAATGTTTTTTAGTAGTGGTAAGGGTTAACTGCTGTTAAATGGCAGTTGAGAATTCTCTTGAGCCATTTCATTGACAAATTTCCCAAGCGGAGGTTCTTCATCGCCGCTTCTTGTTAGTCGTCATCTACGCGTTGTCGTCTTCTTCGTCTTCCTTATCTTGTTAATCCTCTTTATCCTCCTTGTTGTTTTCTTGTCTTCTTTGTCTTTGTCATCGTCTTGTTTGCCTTTAATGCCTCCTTGGTCTTTATCTCCATGTTCGTGTTGTTCCTTATTTGTTCGTCTTGGTTGTCATTGTTTTCTTCGTCTTAGTCTTATTCTTGGTATTCTTCGTCTTGATGAATTTCAGCGTCTTTTTCGTCTCTCTCGTCATCTTTGTCTTGTTCGCCATTGTCTTTGTTCGCGTTCCTTTTCTTCTTTTTTGTCGTCACTGTCATCATTTTCTTCAACTTCATCTTGTTCGTTGTCTTCAGCATTTTCGTCTTGGTCATTTTTTTTTTTCTTACTCGTCGTCGCCGCCGTCATCATCCTTTTCGTCTAGTTAGTCTTTGACAGCTCTCGATGTGACTTCCAACCGCTTATAATAACACCACCACTGTGGCGTGATACGACAATTGCGGTTAAAAGTGACACCCAACTTAGTCTAATGCCGCTCAAATTTTTTGGGGGACGTCAAAGGTCTTAAAGGCAGAGGCGTCCACAAGTTAGGTGGAAGTGTCCGTCTCTGAATTTTGCACGCAGGGAAACCCCTGACAGGCTTAGCAAACACCACATACAAACTGCAATGCCGTTCAAATCTTTTGAATGGCATCAGGTCGTCACAACCTTGTTTTAATTTGGCAAAAAAGCTGCTTGCCGGGATGCTGTGTGGGCTGCAGCTATTTGTCGGTGAGGATCGTTGTAGCTTTGCGCTCACGTTTCATTGATAGCTCTGACTGCAGGAAGCGGTCACATTGTCCAAGCCACAAGTGTAGGTAGGAAATACAAAATTCAAATCCTCACTGTTCTCTTAATTCTCTTAGCTTTTTTTTCCTTCTTTACCATTTGGTTACAAGGTTAACAAGGCATGGTTTATTAGGTCACCACAATCATCAACATTCTTTGAATTGCACATGTATTTCTATCACTGTTAACTGTAAAACAGTGTAACTTCTATATGTACGGTGGTAACTTGACTTATGTGACAATAACGCCACAACTGTTACTAGTGAAGCTTAAAAAATATATATATATATTAAACACCTAAATGTAACTTTAGCCCCTTACCCACAGCTTGTTCAGAACCAGATGTATCTGGCTTTTTCCAGTTGGCTGTTCTGTACAAATGACACAGAATGGGGGATATTGTGGAACTATTCTGCCCTTTTAGATGCATTATTGGAGCGTTAGCAGACTTTTTTTGTATAAAGGCATAGACGATGTGCAGCCTGCTTTTTAGAGGTACTATCATTAACTGTGTTCACGCTGCATGCTCAATACATTGGAACGGTAGAGAGATTTATTAGCCTGTACCTTTTCAGACAGAACTTGCCAAAGCATGGCATCGCCGTGTACAAGTGTGTCTTCACCAAACTGATGTGGTTGTCTCCACATAGACGTGTCTAGGTGTGTGCCAACACAACAGTGACAATTACTTTTAACACAAATGGCCGTGGACAGTGAGCCTCGGGTGTTAAGCTTATTCGGTATGACAGAAAATTCACGTGTCAATTTGAACCCCCCGACGCAGTTCAACGCGGGTGATAAAATAAATGTACAATATTTCAGGAGGAAAATCCGTGTTAGAAACCATAACTTCTTTTATATATAGTTTTTACTCCTCCCACACACTTTAAACGAATGTAAATCTTTTAAAACACTTTTTGAAAGCAAACTTGTACAAACATAACAAATTACAAGCATAAAAAGGTATATGACGTACGAGTGCTACAGCTATTGAATATTTTTAGAATCTGTTCTCCCGAAGATCCCATTACTCAATCGAGTAATCAGATAAAAATTAATTTGTACAATACCAACTCATAATACAATACTGCAACAACTGTTCAGGTGAGGTGCAAGTATTATTATTGTCACATTCCAAATGTTCTACATTTGAGTATGTGTGACTTTGCGTGTATGTGCCCTCAATGGCGATGCCTGGCCTGGTAAGTGACACGGCCGTCAGCGAGTGAGCTGGCTGGCTGTTCACTGGCTAATCCGTTACCCGGTCTGTGTTTTCGGTGACTCCGCGTGAGTGTGTTGTGAATGATGAACCATAGTATAGCAGGCTAACGCTGTATTCCAGATCCCGTGGCTTGGTTACACTTGCCGCAGCCCAGAATGAAAGGCTTAAGAGCTTTATGTAGTGCACGAGTCTTAATATAGCCATCAGCGGCCTCATCATTCAGTGTCGAATCACCTGTCAAGGCTCCCGCTGTCACTCCTACTTGGGATCTGTGGCGATGACCAGCTGATAGTGCTGAAGCAGCAAATGTGGTCCAGTATATGTGATGGGAGCTCAGCACAGGGTTTAATTTTGTGAATGAGGTGCATGTTTATAACAAGTGTACCCCACGCTTTATCGAAGAAAATTAGGTCCCTGAGTCCCTATTGTGCCGCCTTCCATACAAAAGCACGGCATGGGTGTGAGCAGTGGATTGTCCTTGGCTGTGGTAACAGGTGGAAAGGCAAAAAAACGAGACCTCACTGCACCATTTCAGCTCTAACACACACACTGTCAGTTCCCTGCTTGTTGCACGCCACTATTTACTCCCCACTGCCAACCACATACTAGTTTCAGATTCTTTCTAATCATTGGTGACGATACGTAAATACTAGTGTATTCAATACTGACGTAGTAATGTCAATCACGTTTTTAAATTGATTCTCAATTTTCGTGCCACCACCAGTTGCGTGACAAAGCACCAGAAAAGCGTGGAAAAAGAAGCACATAGCAAAGTGATCAATATTACAACCCCACTTCCAATGAAGGTGGGACGTTGTTAAACATAAATAAAAACAGAATACAATGATTTGCAAATCATGTTTGACCTATATTTAATTGAATACACTACAAAGACAAGATATTTCATGTTCAAACTGATAAACTTTGTTTTCAGCAAATAATCATTAGAATTTTATGGCTGCGACACGTTGCAAAAAAGATGGTTACACTCGCCGCAGCCCAGAATGAAATTGAAAAAAAAAAAGATGCTGATGATTAAAATTCTAGATTTGCTTTTTTCACAAAAACTGATTGTAATACTTTGACAATATATTCACAAGAAGTTCTGAATGGGCTAATACCCACCGCTACGTTTATTTTAATTATGGAATTGTGGATTTACATTGCATGTCTTCATGCCCGATTTGATTTATCACAGGCCCTGCTCAAGTTCCCAGTAGACTACCCGTACTCTCCACCTTCTTTCCGTTTCCTCACCAAAATGTGGCACCCTAACATTTATGAGGTAAAGTCTGTTGATTGTGGTTATGTCAATCCATCTGAACCGTGCATAAGCATTTGTTTTCTTCCCATATCCGTCGGCTAGAATGGAGAAGTGTGCATTTCGATCCTGCACCCGCCAGTGGACGACCCCCATAGTGGCGAGTTGCCGTCAGAGCGGTGGAACCCCACACAGAATGTCAGGTAAGCCATCTTTAGCCACAGTTGAGTTTGGTAAATCCAAAACTCCAAATACACACTACCTGACAGCTCTGCAAATTCCCATCAAAACCTTGAGGATTGTTTTTTTTTGGGTAGGTTTATGATTGACGAGTTCCTTGCAGGCAGTCCTCATTAGCAAAGATTGATTAGGATGTCAAAGTTCAATGGACATTATGGGTTTGAGCGGATCGGTTGTTTGACACTTAACCTTCATCTCTCCATCAGGCTTTCCATCAAGTCCCGCGTCTCGATCAGTAACTCAATGCCTCTCGTCTTACCTTCACCCTGACCTTCCCCGCTCATCCTTCGCTTCTGATCTCTCTCGTTGCTCAGGACCATCCTGCTCAGCGTCATCTCCCTGCTTAACGAGCCCAACACCTTCTCCCCGGCCAACGTGGACGCCTCCGTCATGTACCGTAGGTGGAGGGAGAGCAAGGGCGAGGACCAGGAATATATTGACATCATCAGGTACCGGAGTCAAAAACAAGTTCACAGTGGGACCTCGCGATCAAACCGTCGCCATCATAAAACGTCTGTTCAACTTTAGGTGTTTTCCACACAGACAAAGAGTCAAAAATTGCACGGGTAGATGCCTGTGAATATTCTCATCCATCCAAGTTATTTTATTCTCAGGGCATTGAATCGATTGCAACTGGTCTGTGCTTGTGGTCTTAGACGTTTCGCATCTCATGCAAGCAGGCTTAGTTAGGACAGAACTAGCCTGAGCTGGTGTGGACAAACGCAACCATTTATGCTCCCAAGTTTCTACCCGACGACTCGTGTTGATAGACAAAGCATCCTAGCGACTGTTGGTTATCATTCCAAGTAAATGATACCATTCGTGGTTAGCGACGTGCCTCTAATTTAAAGCATAAATAGTTTAGTTGTATACAATTAATGGGAAAGGCCATAGACATGCTGATGGTTAGCATCGAGAGTCACAATTAGCATGAAAAGTCACGGTTGTAGAACACTTTAAGTGATGGATATTTGAACACACATGGTGGTGCAACACAGGTTGACAGATCATAATGCTCAGTGCAATATATTCTTTATCCTCTATGAAAAATGGAGTCGCTACTGAGTCACTTGTAGTAGTAGAAGCAGGGATCTCCTTTGAAGTGCGTGCCGCGTCTGAAAATGGGCAGGGATGCAGGAAGCATGTTCAATCTGCGTTCGTAGATTCACCAACATGTGTTGGTGAAGCGCTTCCACACACAGCAAATTAAAAGTACAAATGCTCTCTTGGTGCTAGCTAATCAGTTGTGTGTGTTCCTCACGTAGCGCACACATATATACAAACTCTTTTATAAAGCATAACCACAGTGGCCCATGTTATCATTATTCAGGCAGTAGTTGACTTCAGCAAACTCATTTTCAGGGTTATTTGATTGACAAGTAAAGGTCGAGGGTGGGCTTTGTTTTATTTTATATTTATTCTTTTTTTAACCAGGTAAAAGCTTATTGAGAGATTAAAGCCAAGAGGCAGCAGAAGTTACACAGGCAGCAGAAATTATACAGTGGGTAACACAACATTCTTACAATAAATACAAATAGACTAAAAAGTAAGTGATATTATTGGCATCTGATTTAAAAACTGAAAAAGTCCAAATGCTTTCGAGTACGTTTTTTTTATTCATTCAAATTTGGCAGGCTTTAAGACATTTTTGGGGCCTCTTTAGTGAGTTAATGGCTCTATACCTATGTACCAAATGATTAATATTTAAGTGCAATTTTTGCAAATGGCCTTAGTCTGATTTATTTATATTTTTTAATCCAAGATATTTTATTTATTCATTACAATGCCAATGTTCTTTAGAATTTAAAGTGAATTGTTCTTAATGATGTAATTGATTTATTATGCTCTGGTGATTATATCAGTGGCATGAAAAAAATTGTATACTATTGTTTAATGAGAGCGTTTTTGGGAAAATACACCATCCTAAAAATGTGCTATCGCGACAGGCTGAAACAATATATTGTATCTGTACTCTTAAAACTTTTTTGAATTTTTTTTATTTTTATATAAAGTATAAACCCCATCATATGAAATTAGAGTTAGGCTTTAGAGGGGTTCCTGAGAAAAACATCTTCCTTGCAAAGGGGTCTTTGGACCCTTAAAGTTTGAGAACCGTCATCTCTCTTCCCCGTTTCTTTGCAGGAAGCAGGTGCTAGCCACCAAAAGCGAAGCGGACCTCGATGGCGTCAAGGTTCCCGTCACGCTGGAAGAGTACTGCATCCGCACCAAAGTGCCGCCCACGGACGACGGCTCCAACCTGCTGTACGACGACGACTACTTTGATGAAAACGGCATGGAGTTCAAGAGCGACTCCTACCGAGACATTTGCCTTGATGACGACAACTCGGACTTTGACGACTACTACTGATCATTTACCTTTCCTGTCACGTGCACTCACCAATGTTTTCTTTTTCTTTATTTTTTGTTTATCGGTGACTCATCAACGGAGCTCCAGTTGTTTTAGCCCCCCCTAAATTTTCTTCAATCTGGCCCATCATCATCAGGGAAAATGAGAGGTGCGATGAGATTGAGCCAACTGTGCAATTGTGCGTGAGAAGCCCTGCCACGTTTTGGGGCAAAATCCCTCTCGTGCCTTCCGTGCCTCCATTTGACCCCCAGCCGTTTGCTGGGTACGCAACTCGCAAGATGGAGGAGTTTGTGTCCTGCTTTGAAGTGGCTCGTATTTGAAGCAAACGTCTGTCTGACGCCTTCATCAAAGCCAGCACTGTAATCGCAACATCCACGTTCTTCCCTGTGACTGCGATTCTCTAGCATGGCAGAGTTGATCCTCCTCCTTTCCAAACTTGCTAGGGTTTCCCAAGCTTACTAAAATAATGAACACATTGCTATGAAACAGTGTGCCTGTTTGATGGTCAATAAAGTACTGAAAGATAAAAAGACCCATTTTAGATACCGTTAGTTTGGGAAACCCTGATGCTTGGTCTCATTTTCTTTTTTTCTTTTTTTATGTAGAAGGGGGTGGCTTTTCCTGTTGTTCAAGCTTTCCTACTTGGTGTTTTGATGCAATGTTTCTTGTCGTTTCATTTGTCAAGGCCATTCAGCCCATTGTTTGAGCACAGACACCAACCAGAGATCCAATACAAGATGTTTATTGCAATAACCTAAACAAGCTGCAATTTTATTCAAAACGCCTCAGGGAAAGAAAAAAAAAAAAAAAAAAAAAAAAAAACATCCCTCTTGCTCACTTTCTGACTTCATGCACTATATACAATCTGCCTTCTGCATGTGGGTATTGTTAATGATCACTTGTTGTTTGTTTCTATGTGCCCTGCGATTGGCTGGCGACCGGTTCAGGGTGTACTCGGCCTCTCGCCCGAAGATAGCTGGGATAGGCTCCAGCAGCTCTGGCCCGTGTGAGGAGAAGCGGTACAGAAAGTGGATGGATGAATGGACTTTACTATTATTATTGTTTTTGTTTCTTCGTTTGTATATTTAAAAAATAAACCTGAAATAAAGATCTTTAGATTTGAATTATTGGTTGAAAGTAGGACTACTGCTATGGAATATTTTTAGAATCGAATCTTCTCAACTATTCCATCGATTTCATGGTATACAAATTTATTTTGCATTGTTTATTGCCCCAAGAAAATCTGTATCAACTTACGTTGTACTCGCCAACCTTTTTGAACGTGAAAGCCACTTCTTGGGTACTGATTAATGCTACTAGTTTGATAAAACACTTCTGAAGCTGCTTCCAATTCGTCATTTACAGGTTCATACTACGGTGGCAAATATTTTCCTCATAGATTAAACTGACTTATTTTTCCATGTGAATGTATTACTGGTTGGGTCGATAACGTCAGAAAATAGGCAAATGTGTTTCCCAAAGTGAAAGTCTGTTTGATTCAAAATAAAAGTAATCCGTCTGCTTTCAAGGATGACTACAGAAATCGGAATATTTACTGTTGAGAGACTGCAATTAGGATTAAACAATCGATTATCAAAATAGTTGATTAAATTGATAATCGTCGATTTAATTACTGCACCACTAGAAAGCGTTGCTGTGATTTGTATGCTGGAAGGTAAGTTTCATTTGTCTTTTTTTTGTTTTTTGTTGCATTCCATGAGCATTAAAGTGATCCACTCTTTTTTTTTCAATTTAGGTTGGTTAATTCTCGTCCTGGGTGAATTCTGCCTACGGCCTCGTGTCGGCTGCATGGGACAGCCACAGCATCATCGGCGTAGGGGGCGTTAAATGTAAGCTGAAAAATTAGGCATATTGGACTTTCAGCTGAAATTTTGGGATGAACCAAAAATGTACTATAAACTTAATTTGACATCTGTCTTAAATGCACGTGCGATGATTCAATGTTTCGGTACTTTTTGCAGAATTTGCTGTTTTGTAACAAGGAGCTGAATGGGAACATTTAGATGTCTGAGCCATACAAATTCCAAAAATGTTCACTCAACTCAGGTCTTTCTGAGTTGCATTTTGAATAAAAATGCAACCTGCTGATAACCGTGATGCGCTTAGCTCAGTTCTCGCTTTGGTGCAATGATGTCAGGATGTCAACAATGTTTGTTCTCACTTTGGTGCAATGATGTCAGAAAGTCAACTCCATGATGAGTTGAAATAAAGTTAGTTTAAATACAAGTTCTAACAACCAGGAAAGTGCAATTTAGGTTCATCCTGAAAATTAATTTGTGTGTGTGTGTGTGTGTAATGTATATGGTGAATTCTAGGAACTATATTTGTGAAATGCACATTGCGAATAGTAATTATTTCGTGGGCTATTAACACTTCGTTACAAGAATCTCTTCTAAAACTGTTGACGTGAATTTGGACATGAGAGATACTTCATTTTTTTAATACACCAACCATCAATGGCACACATTTCAGGAGCAAGGCACCTTTGCAGCAAGCTGGAATAGGTGTGAAATTTTGCTGCATGCTTTGAATGGGGAAAACGTTGTGCTCTTTGGTGTGCAAACGGCCAAATTACTCAACTTAAAGAGCACTTTAAAAAACAACCGCGGCTATTGAGATATTTTTTTTAAATGGTGCCTATCTCCTGCATTCTCCGCTCAACACCAACTGCCCTCATGTCGTCCCTCACTACATCTTCCTCGAGCTCTCGCCTGGAAGCTCCATCCTCATCATCCTTCTACCATTGTACTCGCTCTCTCTCCTCTGGCTGTGTCCAAACCATCAAAGTCCGCTCTCTCTAACTTTGTCTCTAAAGCGTCTAACCTTGGCCATCCAACTGATGAGCTCATTTCTAATCCTATCCAAGAGAGAGCTCTCTCTCTTGTCTCTAATCCGTACATCATGGCTGGCCTCAACACTGTATTATAAACTTTGCCCTTCATCCAAGCAGAGAGACTGTCCCACAACACATCTGACACCTTCCTCCACCAGTTCCAACCTGCTTGGAGTCATTTCTTCACTTCCTTCCCACACTCACCATTGCTCCGGACTGGTGACCCCAAGTATTTGAAGTTCTCCACCTTCGCTATCCCTTCTCCCTGTAGCCTCACTCTTCCCCCCTCCACCGCTCTCATTCATGCACATGCTGTATATTCTCTTACTTCAGCTAATCTTCATTCCTCTCCTTTCCAGTGCACACCACCTTTCTAACTGTTCCTCCACCTGCTCCCTACCTTCACTGCAGATCACGATGTCATCTGCGAAAATCATGGTCCATGGGATTCCAGTCTAAGCTCATCTGTCAGCCTATCCAACACCACTGCAAACAGGAAGGGGCTCAGGGCTGATCCCTGATGCAGTCCCACCTCCACCTTAAACTCCTCTGTCGCACCTACGGCACACATCACCACTGTTCTGCTGCCCTCATTGATGTCCTGTACTATTTGACCATACGTCTCTGCTGCTCCAGACTTCTGCATGCAGTACCACAGTTCCTTGTCATAGGCTTTCTCTGCTTCTGTAGATCTCCATCAACACGCATCAACAAAATATAGATTCATACGTGTACAAAAATGTAACTAATTTGTGGGTGTCCCAACAAAATGTAAATTTTCACAGGGATGAACATGCATAAAAAATATAGTGGGTTTTGGAGTATGGCAAAGTCCTTAAAATTGACAAAATCATGAGGATCTGAAGAACCGCTAAAAATGGCCAAAATGACCCTAAAATGCATGCGTTAAAGCAAATGTGAGACTCCTTATGTCTTATCAACAATAGGTCTTTGACTTTTTTGCGGGTTTACTCTCGGTAGAGAGGCTTATCAAATTTAGTACGCCAAACTAAAATAGGCTTTTAGGGGCTGAATTTGAACAGAAATGTGATTGCACAACAACGTTACATACAGTGCACTAATACAGTTTACGAAGAGAGTTGTGACCCTTGATCTTTTCTTACAGGTGCTTTTGAAAAGGAGAAAAAATACTGGTAAGATAGTCAAGGTTTTATAATACTTTCCCCCTCAAATTGGCCGAGCTGTAGAAGACACAATCTAATGAGCATACCAAATCCAATACATCCATTTTCTATCACACTCATTGATTGTGCGCTGGAGCATATCCCATCTATTAGGCGAAACCCTACTTGAGCTGTTAGGTCAGTTCCAAAAGCCCATCTGATTTCTCCATACTTGTTTACGTCCTTGGTTCGCTCACAAGCAAAACCTGGGGTGTAATTGTGCACCTATATTCAAAGTCTAGATGGTTTTTTTTTTTTAAGACAATGAGTGAAAATAGTGAGATTTGATACATTTGTGTAGGCTTGTTTTGTTGTTAGAATCGATCGCTGGAACGCCGCCTTAGGGAGAGCAGCCACTTGAGGTAAGCAATTCATTTCTGCAAGTTTTGCCAGCTGTTTGTTGGATTGATTGCGTCGCTCACCTTTGAAAAACAGTTTTGTAAGATGACCTAAAGTAGGCTTTAGCTTTTATTAACTTTTTGTTTGATCGGTGGTGTCATGTGACCGCAGACTTTGATGGGCACTGCTGACTGTCAGCAGGGGGCCACGGTCATACTATTAGGCTTGAATGCTCGAAAAAGGTTTTGGACGGTGACGTTACACAGGCATTTGATTTAGTCACATCTTAAAGGCTTTTGGGACGGCCATGAGGCTCGGATGACTGCGACTTTGATGTGCACGGCTTGAGGACTTGGATTTGCATGGCCGGACATTGAAATGCAAGACTTTACATCGTGATGTACGTATTATTTTAATCATTGACCATGTCATTTTTTTTTTAGCATATTAAATTAGCAATTGAATGTAAACTTGGGGCGCTATGGCTGTTGTGTTCATGACAGAGTGCAAAGCAACGGGGCTATGATTGATTGGGTTGACAAGGCCTTCATGTGGCATCTGCCGCCACGTTGGTATCATTTTAACCGATGATTGTGATTTTATAATCAATAACAGAAGTGTTTCACACTTTACTACAAATAAAAAAATGCATAATTTTTTTTTTTTTTTTTTTTTTTAAACAAATCTTAGCTATCACAATTGTATGTAATCTCATATGCATGCAATCATGCTCAAAAACATGGGCACCCCAGGGCTGTAGTTCTTTCATTCAACTATTTAATTTGACTGTAATAATGATGTACCACGTGTTGGGATGCGAGTGTGAGGAGTGCGTATGATGACATCAGTGCTCTGCAGTCATCCCGATGATGATGATGATGATGATGATTGGGATGGTGGAGACCTGAAAGGATTTCCTGATGCTTTCCTTACATGAACTCACCTCACATGTACGCAAAGTGTTTGTTTGACGTCATACTGCCTCCAGGGGGCAGTATCAGCTCGTATGACAAAAGTCTGTTTGAAACTCGTTATGTTTTTGTCTCCCGTTTGTTTTGGAATTGCACAGATTGAGTGTTCTACAATCAACTGGACTGGCAGGTAGGTAGATCTTTTCTTTTTGTCCTTTTATACTTTCAGGGGGGTTTTATTTGGTCTTTTTTTTTTTTTTTTAAAGCTATGCTTGACCCTCCTACAGGCAATGTTTGAGTAGTAATGAACTGCTGCTACAATTTGCATAACAGATTGTACTAGTTTTACGACGGCTGAATCAAACATGAGGTTTTGGGGGGGATTTTTACATTTATACGTGTATACATATGTGTGTTTATGTTAGTAAAATGATTGTGTGTAATTCATATTGTATTGCTTGTACTGCGCAGCCAGTCACTTCCCTATGCTGTATTAAGTTCCATTTCCTGTTCTGTAATTATCGTCACACTTTCCCTCTGATGGCCAAAGAAAAAGCAAAACACTTGCAGAGTTAATCCTCAGGGGTGGCCAAAGTAGGAGTTCTGTAATATTTGTTGCATTAATTTAGCTGTTACCCCTAAAATTGGTTAATAGATTTATTGTAAATATTAAAGTAGGGAAATAAACTATTTTATAAAACTTTTTTTCCATTCATTTCCTTTTAGTAAATAATTGGTTAATGTTTATTGTCAATATTAAAATAAACATAGAATAAATCATTTTATAAATAAGCTTACATTTATTTTAAATGTATTTTATTAAATAGTTCATGAATTACGTAGAAATGAAAAAATAATTATTAGAACATGAGAACGAGTTGTTGTATTTACAAAATAAATATAATATATATAAAGTAATGCATCATTTGAATATATAACAGTATATTAAATGTATAACTTTTTTGATTTACTTGAACCTGTTTTTTAATTGCTCTGCGAATGACCTGGTCCACCATTAAAATCAAATGTGGTTCTTGAGCACAGAAGTTTACCCGCCCCTGCTTTCGATGCTCGCTGAACTGAATGACTGTACCAAATATAACCCAGGGCTACGAGCCACACGCTGCTTCACAATGTCTAAAGCTGATGCTTTTCAGCCGCTCTTTCTTTGGTCACGTTCCATGCAGCCGTAGTCTCAGAGGTGACATACTTTTCCAAATATGACCTTGAAGCGCCACCTTAGTTTGTCTGAGATTTTGAAAAGGCTGCTCTTTTTTTCCCCAATCCACTTTTTAGAGGAAATAGCCAAGCGTCATGTCAATGCATTTATTCGAAATTAAGAAAAGTAATCAAAGTGTCATCAAATTGAATTAGTTTTATTACTTTGTAAAAGTAATTCAAATAAGTACGCTACTATTATATTTTCAACATGGTAACCTGTAATGGTAACCGAGTACATTTCCAAAATAAACTTACCAACACTGTATATTTATACACTGTTTAAAAAGTGTGTCTTAATAGCTTAAAAGAAAGTAGAAGGGGTAAAACCTTTTTTTAAAAAAAAAAAATTATTATTTTTTCTTTATATGGTCTCATATCCCAGATTTTCACCTATTGCAGGTGGGAAATAAGTCCCCTGAATATGCCTCAAGATGGCGCCAAAGCACTGTCTAGGAATGTAGTATGTTGATGTTAAACTATGTTGAAGTGATCTCGACTGAGGGACAAGCTCTGTATTTTGGGGAGGACCTATGTTTAGCCTAGGTTGTTGGTGGAAGTTAGGGGAAGTCTTTGCCGTATGGTCATTTACACATGCACTTGGTGTGCGACTTAAAACATCTATCAGCCATTTGTTTTGAACGGTCATTTTATGAAATGACCCTGAAATTAATCAAGTGTTTTGGGATTATTGATCATTGTTTTGACCAGGGCCTGCCGCGAATAGTGAAAAAGCGGTGGGTTTCCTGGATGTGGTTCAAATTTGGTAGGATTCTGACAAAATCTTAAGAAAAAGTTTGTTTTGGGAAGCTTGTTTTTAAAATGTCTGCTTCAAATCAAAATTGTGTGTTTTTGGGCCTGGCTTCTAGAGACTTTTTTTGTGGGTCTGCTTGCGATAGACATCAATCCATCCATTTTGTTTACCGCTTATCCTCACTAGGGTCGCGGGTGTGCTGGAGCCTATCCCAGCTATCTTTGGGCGGGAGGCGGGCTACACCCTAACCGATCGCCAGCCAATCGCAGGGGACATAGAAACAAACAACCATTAGCACTCACATTCACACCTACGGGCAATTTAGAGTCTTCAATCAACCTAGCACGCATGTTCTTGGAACCTTCCTGTTCATCCTGTATATGCTACCCTTGGGTCAAATTCTTCAGAACTTTAATTTTGATTATCATAGCTATGCTAGATGACACACAAGTTATATCTGGCAGTATCTTCGGATGACTACAGTTCAATTGAGCTGTTGTGTCACTGTCTAAAATCGATAAATATCTGGATGAGCCAAAATTTTCTTCAATTAAACCACAACAAAACTGAGATAATTGTTTTTGGCAATAAAAAAAAAAAAAAAAGCGAAGGGATAACATGCAAACTCCACACAGGCGGCGCCGGGATTTTAACCCAGGTCCTCAGAATTGTGAGGCAGATGTGCTAACCAGTCTCCACCATGCCGCTGTGATAGAAATGCTTACCAGATTTCATGTTGCCAAGTGAAACTTGCTTTTGGGGCTGAATTAAAAATGTCAGGGGAATTTTCAAAGAAACTTAAAGAAAAGAATAGAGGAATGTTTGCACTTGATTTGGTGATTTATTTTTTTAAGGTTTGCAGTGATGAAGTGCACTGAAGTGTACAGTCAAAATCCGCAAGTACAGCCACCCGAAAAGGTTTGTAATTCCCTATAGATGCCACAAGATGGCGACACAGCCTTTTTTTTATTAGACAAGGCTATGGCCTGACTGAATGCAGCTCCTCACCTCAGTTCAACAGTTGCTTGGCCACAAGATGGTGCCAACGCAATACTTTTTTTAATATTAGACATGGCTTTGGCCTGAGCGCAAAAATAATCAGTAGGGGAATTTTTCAGTGAATAACTGAAGATATGCTCCCCAAAATATGCGAGTATGCACAGGTTGACTGTACAACTCGGTAGAAACGTGGCACGTGACGTAGAAAGGAAGCGGTCGTGGCCCCAGATTCAACAGGAAGTGTACTAAAGTGGCTTCTCATCCAATGATTGTCATACGTCGCAGGATCCATTTATAGCCCGGGCTACCTCGCTCTCGTTCATTTCCGCGTCGATCCTGGCTCGTGCTCGCGTTGCCGTGGAGACGTCTCCGTTCCTGACATTCACGTCCAACCTGTATTCTTCTTTGTTTTGCTGCGCTCCGACCCGGATGACCCGGTTCGCTCCTCTCGACCAGGAGCTTCCACTTGCGGAACGTCTGGATTCATTGATGCTCTCTTTGTGAAATCCCGTGTACGAGTCACACTCTGCGATGATAAATACAGCGTGGCACCTTGACTTAGGAAATGCACCGTGACCGACCTCGTGACTCAATTTACACAAATATAAAAATAAGAACACCAAGAAAACTTGAATAGAAATGTGCCGGAGCATGCCGCAACGTGTGACGAGATAACGTCTGTCATTACACGTGGTGATGCAGCATGTGGCTCATTTCAAGTAACTGATGAAAGATGGCAGTAGGTACAATGAACCTGTTGAGCCACCTGTCACCATTCATACAACAGAATTCTAAGCTTTGTGTTCAACTGAACAGGCTCAGATTTGTGAGTTAGGTGAGACAAAGGGCTCTCTCTATTTTCGACGTCTGCGCCGGTGTGGGCAAGTATCTGTACCCCTACTCAGTACGGTGTGAGGAAGTTTCCCACAGCTGATATTGTATATAATTAACAATAAAAACTTCTTTCTACTTTTGTACTTCAGTGCATGTCGGTCTGTACCTTTATACTTAAGGAGTTGAATCAGTACTTTTACCAGAATGATTGTTATTATATATATATTTTATATATATATCGGTACTGCTTAAATACAGAATGTGAGTCATTTTGCCACCTCTGGTATTTTATATATCTGACAGACAAAAATCCATTTTTACTTCTGTCTTTAAGTACATTTCTAAGTCTGTACTTTTATATTTACATTAAGGAATTGAACCAGTACTTTTACCAGTCTTTATTTTACACTACAATCTGTGCTTACTATAAGTACACAGTGTGAGTGTACTCTTGCCACTTCTAGTATTATACAAGCCCAATTCCAATGAAGTTGGGACGTTGTGTTAAACATCAATAAAAACAGAATGCAATGATTTGCAAATCATCTTCAACCTATATCTAATTGAATACACTACAAAGACGAGATATTTCATGTTCAAACTGATCAACTTGATTGTTTTTAGCAAACAATCATTAACTTAGAACTTTATGGCTGCAAGACGTTCAAACACCTTCATGAAAACCTGTTTGGAACATCCCACAGGTGAACAGGCTAATTGGGAACAGGTGGGTGCCATGACTGGGTAGAAAAGGAGCTTCCCTGAATTGCGCAGTCATTCACAAGCAAAGATGGGGAGAGGTTCCCGTCTTTGTGAACAAGTGCGTGAGAAAATAGTCAAACAGTTTAAGGACAATGTTCCTCAACGTACAATTGCAAGGAATTTAGGGATTTCGTCCTCTACGGTCCATAATATCATCAAAAGGTTCAGAGAATCTGGAGAGAAATCACTGCATGTAAGCGGCAAGGCCGAAAACCAACATTGAATGCCCGTGACCTTCGTTCCCTCAGTTGGCACTGCATCAAAAACTGGCATCAATGTGTAAAGGATATCACCACATGGGCTCAGGAACACTTCAGAAAACCAATGTCAGTAAATACAGTTCGGTGCTACATCCATAAGTGCAACTTGAAACTCTACTACGCAAAGCAAAAGCCATTTATAAATAACACCCAGAAACGCCGCCGGCTTCTCTGGGCCCGAGCTCATCTAAGATGGACTGATGCAAAGTGGAAAAGTGTTCTGTGGTCCGACAAGTCCACATTTCAAATTGTTTTTTGAAATTGTGGACGTCGTGTCCTCCGGGCCAAAGAGGAAAAGAACCATCCGGACTGTTATGGACGCAAAGTTGAAAAGCCAGCATCTGTGATGGTATGGGGCTGTGTTAGTGCCAATGGCATGGCTAACTTACACATCTGTGAAGGCACCATTAATGCTGAAAGGTACATACAGGTTTTGGAGAAACATATGCTGCCATCCAAGCAACATATTTTTCATGGACGCCCCTGCTTATTTCAGCCAGACAATGCCAAACCACATTCTGCACGTGTTCCAACAGCGGGGCTTCGTAGTAAAATAGTTTGGGTACTAGATTGGCCGTAAAATACGACAACGAAGACCCCGGACTGTTGAACAGCTGAAGCTGTACATCAGGCAAGACTGGGAAAGAATTCCACCGACAAAGCTTCAACAATTAGTGTCCTCAGTTCCCAAACGTTTATTGAATGTTGTTAAATGAAAAGGTGATGTAACACAGCGGTAAACGTGACCCTGTCCCAGCTTTTTTGGAACGTGTCGCAGCCATAAAATTCTAAGGTAATGATTATTTGCTAAAATCAATCAAGTTTATCGTTTTGAACATTAAATATCTCGTCTTTGTAGTGTATTCAATTAAATATAGGTTGAACATGATGTGCAAATCATTGTATTCTGTTTTTATTGATGTTTAACACATCCCAACTTCATTGGAATTGGGGTTGTATAATTGACAGTAAAAATGCATTTTTACTTTTGTACTTAAGTACATTTCAAAATCTATACTTTTATGCTTTTATTTACAGTACAAACAGGAGTTGAAATCAGTGCTTCTACTTTTACCAGAAGTTTTAAACACATTTTTTTTAACATCGTTACCTTTACTTCTACTTAAGTACGGAGTGTAAGTACGCTTGCCGCTTCCGGAAGATTCCCAGTAGTAGTGACATGGAATGGTGACAATATATTCCTGTATGCACATCCTCGCAAAAATCTGTTGTTCCTCTGCAAAGTTGAATCGAACTCGGTTTAAAATATGTGCACTGTAGCTTTCTGCGTTTCTGCTGACTGCCGGGACTCCCAACAACAGAGCTAGTTAGTGGTGGCCCATGACCTTTGCACACGTGTGTCATCACTTGCTGCAGAATTGATGAAATAGCCTCTTGTAATTGCACAGGTGACGCCGGACAAAACGTTTCCTGCCGGCGTCAGGAGGCCGCCTCTTATTTTAGTCGCGGCACATGTACGTGTTGCCATAGAGAAGTCTCCACGGAAACTGAGCACTTTAAACCCGAGGATGGACACGCCGAATCAGAGAAGCCAAAGAGAAGAGGGGGGGGAAAAAAAAAAAAAAAAAAAGGAATAGTTGCTCAAATTGGAATTAAACCGCAAGTGCATGTGCGCTTATTCCGATGAAACGCTCATAAGACGCTTCTAATAAGATTCAATGCAAGCGCTGCAGATGCTCTGTTTTGCACGGTGGACACCTGGTAAACATTTCTGCGTCACAGTTCTGACGCTCGGGTTCGAATCCCGCCTCCGGCCGTCCTGTGTGGGGTATGCATGTTCTTTCCGTTTCCCCCCCCCCCACACTTCTGAAACTTTCTCACACACGACTGCAATCCTCTCACACGTACTGAAATGCTGTCATATAATATACTGAAAATCCTCTCATAATAGGCTGATGAGCTCTCACACTCACTCCTCTCGCACTACTGTAACACAATCACTAGTGAAATGTGTCCTACACACACTACTGAAACACTCTCTACCCATTACTGATGCTCTCACATTCCCAACTGAAATGCTCTCACATAAATTACTGAAATGTTCCCACACACACTAGCGAAACGCTCTCACACACTACTACTAAAATGCTCTCATACATACTGAAATGCTGTCATTCTATACTGATAAGCTCTCACACTCCTAAAACACTCTCATAAACACCGCAGACACACTCTCAGGCGCCACTCCTGAAACGCCCTCACACTCTCTCGGGATGATCTTGCTCACACACCAAATATGCTCTCGCATTACTGAAACGCTCTCACACGCTACTGAAATGTTCTCACACACACCACTGAAACACAGTTACACACTACTGAAGTACTCTCACACAGAATAAAATGCTCTCAACATACTGATGTCTTCTACCACACTACTGAAACGATGTCGCAAACATGACTGAAACGCTCGTACATATATTACTGGAACACTCCTCCGCACACTACTGAAATGCTTGTGCACGCTAACACTCAGACACTACTGACATGCTCTTACATCACGACTGAAACACTCACATAAACTACTGAACTATTTTCATACACTACTCAAACATTAGCATTCCCTACTGAAACACTTACACTCCTAAGATGCTCTCACACGCTACTGCAAAGCACTACACACACACACTACTGCAAGATTTTGTACATACTACTGAAACACTCTCAAAACTACTGAAATGCTCTCGCACATCATACCAAACGCTGTCATACAATAATCCATAAGGGGTTCACACACACACGTTATACGGAAATGCTGTCGTTTATAATATACTGAAAGGTTGCAGTAGTAATTACGTCCTTGACGGCCCCTCATATATTTCCATCGTGAATATTATGAAGCGTCCGTGCACGAGTCCCTTGAAAGGTGCCATATAAATGATGGAAATCACAAATATTTGTTTGATTATGCGTGTGCGTACGCGCACACATGGCTCAAGCTGATTGGTCACTCCGACTGTGGCGTTGCACATAAAAAAGCGCGCACACGGACGCTCCCCACAGCACCGCGAGAAGCGCGCACCCGCACACGGCGAGGAAACACCCGTGGCCGCGCAAACGACACCGGAACGAAAAGCCTCTCTTCTTATTTTTATTTGTTTGTATTTTTTTCCCCCTAACACCGTGAGTATAAAAAGTATATATATATATTTTTTTTTTAGGATACATCGTTTTACTTAGTCAACGCGCACTGTTGGAAAACAACTTTGAATCATGACTTAACATTCACTGGTGCCTGAAACTCTGGAGATGTTTTGAGTGCGCAAAAATCTCCCACTCAAGAGTCTCGGATGTTATTGAATTTGCGCGAACTTGAATGGAACAAACACACCGACTGTCTTTTCCTCATTCGAGCCTTCTGCTGCGAAATCATAGATCACCACATTAGGTACACCTGCATTATCTAATGACAACCAAGTGCAAGAGATGCATCCCAAATGTTGCCTTTGCGAAGGTAATGGTATATATATATTTTTTTACTTGTTAATTTAACGCCAAAAAATCAAAATAAAAAACTCAATCATTTTGATTGTAATTCATGGGGTACGTGTTGATTAAAGTAATAAGCTAAGTAGTCAAAATATTAAGAAAAATATTGTTTTAAAATTCTAATTATTTAATATAACGAAAGGATAATTTTGTTGGTTGTAGTTGTTAATAGTGGAGTTTAAAAAAAAAAATTCTATAATATAAATATGGTGGATTATATGTAGTTAACTACATACATATGTAAGTTGGAATTAAATTTAGATTTTATGTTAATTTTTAAATCACAATTTAAAACATTGTATTGGTTGAAATAGGGTTGGTTAGCATAATTATAATTATGTAGGTGAATTAAGTACACAAAATATTAGAAACAGCGCATAATTAAAAAAAACAATTATTTAGGGATTTAATTAATTGATTTTGAAATGTAAATGTTTTGAATGCGTTTTGTTGTTTGTTTTAATGAACTTGGAACTATTTTAAATTGTAAATGTATTTCCACGAAACACATTTTCAAATGATTATTAGCATGGAGTATGATGCAGTTCAGTTGTTTAACTAGAATAACAAATGAATGGCTGCGTGATTACACTTTTATTTGCTCTCGTTGGATAGTGCAATATCATTTTGATATTTACTCCCACGTTGTGTCGTTTGACTTGATTTGAGCGTGCATAATAACCGAATGTGTAAACTCCCTGCTTGCAGTAAAGTGTTGAATTGAATACAGCATCAGTGATGACGATGATGATAATTAAAGCTGCAAACAGCAAAGATGAGTGCACAGGGTGGGGGCCTCCATTGAAGTAAGCTTCCTGCATGTGTACATTTACGCCACTAGAGGGGGCATTTCTGTTTCTGATTAATCGTACCTTCTGTCCTCTCGTGGAAGAGCATTTCATTGTTGCGCCTGTCACTATGTTGATGACATAGCGAGATGACTATATGTAATTAATACATAATCATTGTCAGACCTATTCATTGAAATGAGATCATTAGTCTACTCATGCGGTGTACTTAAGTAGAAGTAGAGATTCTTTGTGTCAAAAAGAATGTCAATGTAGTGATTCCACTCCTTTATGTAAGGTCAAGTATAAACGTACAGACTGAAATGTATTTAAGCACAGATAGTTATGTAATAATATATTACAAAAATAAATAAATAATAGGGCTGGTACAAGTACTGACTCAACCTTTTTACTTAATTAAAAGCAAAACACTTCAGACTCAGAAATGTACTTAAGTACACAATTACAAATTATATTCAACATATTATATTTTGCTAACTTGACACAATGGGGCTCTAAAAAACTGCACACACAAAAGTTTCGCTGTCTTATTATGTGTGTTATTTGTGTGTCTGCTCCCAGTGGACTCATGATTTACGCCCCCCTGGCACCCCTTGTGTGTTGTTAGCTGCAGCTCCACCCGACTGCACCGTCACGTCCCGCCCACACGGCCCGCCGTCCCGCCGTCCCGGGGGCGGGTGGGCACCATGTGGGTTCTGGATAAGATCCGCGGCTCGGTGGAGACGGGCGTGCTGCGGCACGGGGAGAACGGCGACAAGAAAGGCACGGCGCCGCCCTACTCCAACGTGCTGACGCCCGACAAGATCCCGGACTTCTTCATCCCGCCCAAGCTGGTCAGCTGCCCTCCCGAAGCCGAGGCGGCGAAGCCCAAGGAGGACTTGCAGCCTTCGTCGTCGGAGCAAACCATCGGCGGCGGGAGGAAGATCAGCGTCGCCAAAAGCCCCCGCCTGGGGGCCAAGCTGGCGGGAGACACCAAGAACCTGCTGAAGGCAGCCAACCGCCACATTATTCAGATCGAGAGCGCCGACGACGTCGTGGCCGGGGACACCAACGCAGACCCCCAGTCGCAGACCGCCATGTCTCTCCCCTACGTCCCCAAGACTCAAACATCTTACGGCTTCACCACATTGAAGGAGAGCCCTCACACTCGCCGCAAGGAGTCGCTCTTCCACTGCGACATCGGCAGTCCCGTGACCTCCCCCAACAGCCAGAGGAAGACCCCGGGCAAGGGCGACGGAGGCGGAGGCGGCAACCACCTGAACCCGGCCGACTTCAACGCCTCCCACGTGAACCCGTACCGCTACTTCAGCGGCGGCGAGAGCGACACCTGCTCCTCGGCCGAGTCGTCGCCCTTCAGCTCGCCGCTGCTGTCTCGTTCCGCCTCGCTGCTCAAGATCTTCACGCACGAGACGCAGGCCAGGGTGGTGAAGGCCAAGCGCTCCTTCGCCCGCCACAGCTCCCTGTCCACCGACGAGTGCAGCTCGGCCGAGCCCAGCCCCGGCGTCCAGCGCCGGTTGCGCATCCCGTCCTTCCACTGCGGAGGCGCGCCGGCTCCGGAGCACGCCTCTCAGCGGGAGCACACGGTCAACTTGCACAAGGGCGGCAGCGTCCGCATCAGCGCCCACTACGACGCCGGCACCTCCCGCCTGCGCGTTCGCGTCCTGGTGGCCGAGAGTCTCTACGACAAACACTTTGACATCAAGAGCATCAACTGCTGCGTGTCGGTCTACCTGAACCCCGGCAAGATGCAAAAGCAACGCAGCAACATCATCAAGAACAGTCGCAACCCCGTCTTCAACGAGGACTTCTTCTTCGATGCCGTCGGCCCGCTCCAGGTCAAGAACCTGTCGCTCAAGCTCAAGGTGGTCAACAAAGGTACCAGCCTGAAAAGGAACACCCTGCTGGGGGAGCGCGAGGTCCTGCTGAGCAAGCTGCTCTCGGGGGTCTAGTCTCCAAAGAGCAACCGGAAACCCAAACCACTTCTGAACACACAGGACACGATAGCCGTGGGACTGAGGAATCAACCACTTTACCCGGCACGCGGTTTATACAGCAAGCGGCGTCTTATCTCATGTGCGCGGGCGACCACCGGCCTTGAGCCTTTTGATAATTTGTCTAACTGAGCTGAAGTCAAGAATGAGTTCTCTCTCTAATGTAATTGATTGTACCCTTTTGGGGCTCACTCAACCCCCAAACCAAATTCAAATTTCCCAATACAAGAAGACGTCAACCTTTAAGAGTTGACTTCTGCTGCGTCACCGAGCTGGACGCTACGGGTTCACGCTCAGCTCACTTGTTAGCGAGGGTTCTCATACTTTTTTTTTTTTTTTTTTTTAGTTCTAGGAAGCCCTAGGAGACATTTTCACAAGGACTTAAGAAAAAATACAAATAAAAAAGGACTTTATTCATGCAGTTACATCACAATCATTTTAGAACTTTGAATTGGCCCAAAGCTAAGTTATGGAAGTGTAATTGCTTTATCATGTTTGTTTAATCGGCTTGCGGGTCCCCATAGTGTGTGTTGGTATGGAAATGATGCCACATAATAATGTATTGCAAATTATTTTGCGGACCCCTGGGGATTCCCTGGTCCTCGGTTTGGAAACCACTTTCGGAAGCAGTGTGACATCACGGCAGACAGCGTCGCCGTCACACTATCGCCACGGAAACCGCAGCAGTTTGTTTGAAGAAATGGAAAACTTTACTTGTATCAAAGAAATGTTCATTTTGGGACCAATTAAGCGAAACTGGCGGTTGGGAATCGAGAACACGGAACAGCCGAATGAAGTGAAGCATAAGCATGCTGCGCAGTTCGAACGTTCCCGACCTGGATGAGGCTGTGACGTCTCCTGGTTTGCAAAGCCCCCAGTAACCAATGTCCCCGCAAGCCAATCGCGAGGTTGCCAGGTTTGCATTTGGATCCCCCTCCTCAGTGTACACTACATGTGTCGCGCGCTTTGATTATGATTGTAATGCGACGCCTTGGCCACAAGCCGCATGTGTCGGTGCACAAAGACGCTTTTGTGAGCCCCCCCCCCAATGCTTTTATGCGCCTCCACGTCCTGATGTGCAAATGACGCTTTGACCCCGGGGGGAGGGGAACAAACAAGAACTACAATGCAAGTGGAGATGTGTCGCATGGCTCAAAAAAGTCGCGTGAAACCCGAAAGCCTTACTGACCGTGTAACGTAATGTTAGGTACACCTGCTCCAACAGCTAGCTAAAAAGATTATTGCAAGAATGCTCCATTTTGAGGTATATATCGAACTATTAGAGTGCTCGTAGTGACATCAAACATCCATTCGTTTTCAATAGCACTCACTCAGTCTCACTCACTCTCCTAGACAGACGAATAGATTGACTTTATCTGCAAGAAAAGGCTCCTTTTTTGCCGACCTACCCCATAGTCTGGACTTGAATAATACAGAGGACCACATGTAGGACCATGCCAGTACTTGCCAGCAATTCCTGCAGATCCTTTAGTGTTGCTTTTGGCTTCGACTTCCTTTTCCGCCTCCCTGATCAATTTTCTGTCGTCGACTGACCGTGACTTTGAATGCGATTTTTTTTGGTTTGGTTGTACGGTATTCGGTATCCATCCATTTTTCCAATTTCTATAGCAAAACAAAAATAGGGGGTAAACCGGAGCATCTCCCAGCTGACTTTGGGGCGAGAGTTGGGCTACCCCCTGGACTGCTTGCCGCTCAGGTTCTGCACATAATGTAACTAAAACCAGTTAATCTTTGCCTGCTTGCTAAGGCACAATGGTGTACCTAATGCTATGGCCACTGAGTGTGTGTGTGTGTATGAGATGTGCATGACATTTCGTCAAAATGTGTTCAACTATGTGTAACGCATGCATGTTTTTTTTCTTCTTTTTTAAAAATAATAAGGTATGTCGGGATTGTACGTTTTTGTATCAGCTCGTGCAAGTGATGCATCGGCATGGCAACAACCAGCCTTAAGTCTTCAGCCTGTGGATCTGGGGCCTCACTTGCATGCGATTCCATTCTTGAGTGTTTTGGATTTAAAGAAGAAAAAAGAGGTCTCTCACAAGTTGAAATAGAAGTCCACTGCTCTGTATAGTTTATAAGCTGCTGATGTGACTCTGTCCGGCGCACAAATGTTTCCAATTCAGATGTGTCGACCAGACAATAGTAGTCGGTGGCGGTCACAATGTCGGTTGCCGTGTCCTCTGATGTGTACGTTTGCCGGCAATGTCGGGCGGGTTTACGCCACTCGCGTGATTCTTAAGTGACTCGCGTAACTGTTGTCGTAAGTGAGCCGTTTGATTCATAATAAAAAGTGGGCATGTTGTCTTCAATCAATTGCTGGAGTTTCTCTTGCAGCTACGAGATGGAATTAAAAGCAGCGAGTGGCAACAATTTGCATGGCGAATCTTTGGAATGATCATCTGGCTTTAATGGGACGTGCCGCCCGCATTTTATAGGTAAACGAGCATGGCTGCCTTTTTTGGACTTTAGTTTCATAATAGTACATCTTTTTGTTTCTTTACATTTCTAAAACAGTTTTAGAACAAGAAATTTCTTGTTATATCGCTATTCTCATATTTGCTGTTTTCATGGAAAAAAAATACGGGCAAATACAACTTTTCATGGATTTCTTTTTTTCTTCTTTTTACTTTATTCTGGTCAATACTATGACTTATTTCTTGAAAAATAAAACCGTTATTTTTTTGTATTATTATAACGCATTTCTTGTAATCTTACAACTTATTGTAATATTACTACATTATTGTTTTAGTATTAAGACTATTTCATCGAAAAATGCAACTTGTATCTTTTATCATGAAAAATGTTTTTGTTCTTATTGAAGACTTCATTCAGCAAAAGACTTACTAAAAAATTCTGTTCATATGAAAACATTTTTAGTAATATTACTTATTCCTTATAATAGTATTCTAGTAATATTCAATAGTTTTCTTACTAACGTATTACTATCTATTTCTTGTAATATCACAATTCTCATATTACATTTTTCAAAATTTTATTCTGGTAATATTACAACTTTTCTCTTGAAAAATAAAAGCATTACTTTTTTTAATATTACTACTTATTTCTTATAATAGTGCTACTTTATCATCATATTATTACAACTGTAAAAATGCAACTCCTGAAAATAAATGAACTTTTTTCTACTAATATTACCTTTATTTTTTGAAATATTACTACATATTTCTTGTAATATTATATTTGTAATTTTGTAATCTAAGAAATAGGACTTAATTCATGTATTATTACTACTTATTTTCTGTAATAGCAGTACTTTATTCCAGTGATTTTACACCTTTTATAATGATTTTCTTCTTGAAAAATGAAACTTTTTTTGTCGTAGTACTAATTGTAAAATTATTACCTTATTCTTGCAGCATTACAACTATTTTCTCAAAAAACGTGACTTAATTCTTGTAATATTGCTCATTTTCTGTAATATCACTATACTAGTGATAGTCGCACTTTTTTCTTTTTTAAAAAAGAGACTTAATTCTTGTAACATGACTACTTATTAACAATTTTTCCCCTACTTTGTTGCGATATAACACATTTTTCTTCCCCCAAATCTACCTTTTTGCATGCAGTTTTTCCCCACAACAGAAGCACATTTGAGCTGTAATTCAATGACGCGATTCACCGTGAATCATCTGGCGAGTGAGCTCAAGCCAAGCTGTCTTTTAAGTTCTACGAGCCGTGGCGGATTGCACGAGTATTACTCGCCTGGGCCACGCACACACATGCCCGCGCAAACACACTGAAAATGCACTTTTCTACGTTTGTGACAAAATCGTCGACGTGTTTCCCCCAATATGCACCATTGTTCATTTCCGCCCTCTGCTCACAGTTTGCAAATTGAATTGTAATTCTGTCATGTGGCGAGGCGGCAGAGCGGCCGTTTGAGATGTGGTGCTGACGGAATGAAAAGCGATACACCGGAGGGCAAATTTGATTGGGGGAATTTGTATCCCCGACTTTGTTGGTGACACGGAGGAAAGGTTCATGGCTGTTATTGGCTTTGGGATCTCTATGGCAACCGGGGAGCAGCGTGTCTTCTGAGTGAAGGAATGAAACGAGTGTGTGTGCGCGTTTGTGTTTAGGGGAGGTTCAGTATTGCTGTTTCAATTGCCAGCCAGGATAATTGTCCGAAAGTGTTTTACTTTCTACTTCCGACATTAACCCTGCAACACTTTACCGTGACTACTTCCAGCAGTAAAGCCACTGAACGTGACTTTGGAACCTATTTGAAATTCCTGCTTTATTCCAAAAGCCTGAAAAGGAAAGCACAGAGTAAAAGTGACATCAAGCAGCGTGCTACGCAAAATCCCCCAAAAATGAAGCATAGAGGGAGAACACGACGAAGCTTGATGAAAAAGCACAGCGTAAGAGTGTGACGATACACAACGGCAGTGTGAGTGCTGCAGAAAAGCCTGAAAAACAACAGAAAGCGCGGCCGCATCATACTTCACACAAAGCCTAAAAAGATGCGCACAGCATTATAAAAAAAAAGCCTGAAAAAGAAACGCAGAGTGAGAGTTTGATGAAGCCTGACAAAACCCTGAAAAAGAAGCACATAGTAAGAGCATAGTAGCAGTGTGCTACACGAAAACCTGAAAAGGAAATGCAGTGTCAAAGCCAAATGAAACCTGTAAAAAAGATCCTGAAAAAGAAGCACATAATGGGCGCATGATAACCGTGTGCTACAAAAAAAGCCTGAAAAGAAGTGAGAGCATGATGAAGCTTTACAACAAAATGCTTCACAAAAGCCTGGAAAAGAAGCACAGAAAGTGTGACCTCACTGTGCTATTCAAAAACCTGAAAAAGAAATGCAGTGTGAAAGCTTGAAACCTGGAAATGAAGCCTGAAAAGAAGCACACAATGAGAGCATGACAGCCGTGTGCTCAACAAAAGCCTGGAAAAGAAGCACAAAGTGAGACGTTGGTGACGGCTGGCGGTAACTACGCTGGTGCGGGTTGCCGTGGCAACACAGGGGTGAACCTTTAACACAGGTGAGGGAGGGGGACAGGCTGAAAAAGCGATTGATTGAACATGAAACTAACGAGACACTAATTGATACCATTATTCACGCTGGGCTTCTGTAACAAACTCACCGGATTGATGGAGATTAAACTGTGTGGCATTTGGGCAATGAAATCAATATTTGGTTGTTTACTCAGTCTTTTATTTGCCCAACTCTGCAACGCCCCCGTACATGGCTGATTTATTTTTTCTTTTTTTTTTTTTTTTCTTTTCTGTGGAAAAACAATAAAGGGACTCCCGGGAAATGAAAACAGGTAGATCAATGTCACGCCGACTGTTTCTCTCTCCCTGGCCTCTCATCGTATTAGGTCTGTTGTTGTCAAAATATTCACGTTTCGCAATAGGAGGAAAAACATCTTGACATGATGTTGTTTTTGACAAACAAATGTCGAAAAATGTCTTCTTTTACATCGTAGGTGTCTTTTATTCATTTTAATCACAGACTAGGATGAAGTACTGCTGTTCCTGATGTCAAAACACATTCACTGCCATTGACGGGTTTAGAAGTCAAATATCCATGTTAACTGGGGAGGCTGGCAGTGAATGAGAGTTACGGTACCAAGCCTGACCGCGAATAGTGAATTTCTGCAAATAACTGACATAAGTGATTCAAGTTGCCTATACAGTACAATCCAGTCATTTGCAGATTTTTAAATAGTGCATATCTAGTTTATATCACAGTTTTTTTGGTGATCATTTTTCCACACAGACTAAAAATACTGCAGACTCACGTAGCAAAAAGCGCAATCCAGTAGCAGAGTGCATAAAATACAGAGAATATCCTAAATTTTTCAATTCACACTTAAGAACAAGATTACCGTAATTTCTCATGTATAATGCGCACCCTTAAAATTGACCTCAAAATTCTAGAAAACCCTTCTACCTATGTATAATGCGTGTTTACAATGCATGATTTTGCTTCTACCCATATGATCAAAGCATGAAGCATTTTTTCAAAGAATTATTCTGAAGTTAAGCACTTTATTTGAACTTTTTTATTTACTTGCTCTTATTTTGAAATTCACAGCCTTACTTTTATTAAGTAAATGAGAAAACACAATTGTGCTCATATGTTTGATTACCCAGGCAGAATTTGTAAGATGGGTACAATTCTGAAACAAAACATGAAGGGCTAGGCGAAACACATTTAATTTAATTTTATTTTAATGGGATTCAAATTAAACTGTCAAGCATTTCTGAAAAGCATTATCATTAAACAAAACATAACCATAAAGAAATGAATGCTGGTTGTTGTTCAGTCATATTTAAAAAAATTATATATTGCACAAATTCTGCCAGGGTATGTAAACTTATGAGTACAACTGTACATACAGTATATGCAGTCATACGTACCCCTGTCGTATTGGAATGAAAGTGTAGGCGACACCTTTTTCATAACCTCTCGGTGGCGGCATCTTAGAATGAAAGTGTACACCTTTCTCATAACCTCTAGGTGGCAGTGACATTGGAATGAAAGTGTACAGCTTTTTCATAACCTCTCGATGGTGGCATACATTTATAAAATGTGAAAGCGGTTTCATTCCCCCCTATACCTATGTATAATGCGCACTATTGACTTTTGACAATTCTTTGGGGGAAAAAATGCGATTATACACGAGAAATTACGGTGTGATGTGTTTACTGCACAGCAGAACTACTGGAGCTTACCCAACTGCACATTTACGGTGACATAAACATCGTCAGCAAATTTCATATGGCCGAGCATTGCTAGTTAGAACGAATTGTAATCCTGCCACAGGTGGTCAAGGATAGACACAGCCCCCAGTGCACTCTTAATCGCTTTACTGAACAAACAATAAGAAAACAAACTATAAGAATAAGCACATTCATTCACGAGGTGCCGATGACCATGCGCAATTTATGCCGAGTAACTTACACACAACCGGCTAATGATTAGCCGCTTAAGAGCCAGTGCTATCCTGAGCTGACACGGCCAACTCCACACTCTCATTCACTGACTCTGATTTCACTCAACAGGCCAGACCACGCCTTTTAAAGCAACACACATTCAAAGTCACAGATACTACATTGTAGAACGTGAGTTTTCAAGGAGCGATTGCTTACCATCCTGAGCAAATTTTGAATCAATTTAACGCTAGCTTGGAACATTTAAAGCCCTTTATTGAACAAACCTTAACAGTGTGTGAACCCGCCCCCCCCCCCTTGTTGAAGTCGACTCACCTTCACGTAGCCCACGCCAAAGCGAGCAATGTTTGCTCGGATTAATCAGACCCGATAAAATAGGTGAGGGGGAATGTGTGTGCGTTATGGATTATGGAAACAGCATACCTCCAGGTTGCTATGGTGACTGGCATGGGAGCCGGCACCTGTGAATTAACATCAGCGCCCCGGCAACAGGATCTTAATTAGACGACCGCGCGAATACGTAATCGGCGGCGTGAAAATCAAAGAATTGGTGTTCAAAAGGACAGTTGTCCGTCTGTCCGTCCGTCCGTCCGTCCGTCCGTCCGTCTGTCTGCCTGCCTGCCTGCCTGCCTGCCTGCCTGCCTGCCTGCCTGTCTGTCTGTCTGATACACTCGGAGTCGGAGAGGTTTGGAACAGTTTATTGTCACACATTTACGCAACCTGTGGACGCTTGACACAAAACTCTCCCGTTGGTCTTGATTCTTTTGAACCAAAAGCAATTGTCCAAATATGAAACAAAACAAAACAATTGTTCATTTCCATTTACTTTCTGAAACACAGTTACCTATGGGAGAATTGACTTTGGTAAGATTTGACATTTGTATCAATACATTATGATGTATACATTGAGTTCCCCAACCCTATCTTCGCTATCTGCTCACCATGCATACCACCACCCGCACTGGCCTTCCCAGCAGTTTTATGAATCTCTTTGTTCTCAAAGTTTGCATTACTTTCACTCAAGTCTTCTTTTCAATTTCCTGCCCCAAATGACCGAAGCACTCTGTAGCAAATGCTAAAACTCACCTCATTCATCCTAATATCGTCGTTTCAAAAAGTTAGTCAGGGATACTGTACATGATCGCTTTACCTGCTTGTAGCCAGTTTTGAACCTTTTATTCACCATTGCAAAAGCAAATCTGTTCTAAACCAGGACAGATTTCATTAGATTAACAACCAGTGGCTGGATCTGAGGGCTTAACTTTTTGTTTTTCAGGGGGCGTCAATTAAACGCAGATTCTTTGCCATTTAGTATGTCTGGAATTAGTCTGAAACTCTTGCGAATAGCGAGGATTTACTGTATTTTACCATGAGCCCTTTTTTTTCCAAGCACCTGGCTGCCAATCCAACGTATCATTGAGAAGCAGGTACAGTGTGTGACTACCAAAAAAATGAGTCTTTCCTCATCCCTCTTACCTTGTATTCGTCCATTCATGCACATCTCACCCGAGCTGCGCTTGCATTGCTTAAATTGGAAGGATTTGACATCACAAACCTTTTCTTTTTCTTAAGTTCTAGCGAAAGAAAAAGCCTCATTAAGATCCTTTGCCTGGGGATGAAACAAGGCCGCATTCCCCGCTGAGGAGCGTTTTTGACGCATAAAGTGCTGTTTTGTCCCCCCCCCCCCCCCCCCCTCTTTCTTCTCTGCATGGACCCCTGCTGAAATTGTTGGCCGTTGTTTCTTTCAGCTCACAGTCCTGCTGATGCCTCTATTGATCCCAGCCACTCAAATGTATTTTCTTCACGCTCTCCTAAAAGGGTTAGGTTCTTTTGCAAAATCACCACATTGCGGTTGGTGCTCTCTCTCAGCACTCTATGTGCAGGAAGTCGGCATCTCCAAAATGGAGAGAGTACAAAAATATAAACGTCATGCAGTCATACGTACCCCTGTCATATTGGAATGAAAGTGTAGGCTACACCTTTTTTATAACCTCTCGGTGGAGGCATATTAGAATGAAAGTGTACACCTTTCCCATAACCTCTAGGTGGCAGTGACATTGGAATGAAAGTGTACAGCTTTTTCATAACCTCTCGATGGCGATGGTACTCTGGCACTCATGCCAGTGTAGCATCTGCTCCATTTGCACACTGACTGAGGAGTCTCTGCAACATTTGCACAATCAACATTGTCCCAGATTATCGTACTACTCGCTTGAAGTCTCGGCGCCCTTTGCACAATGATCATTGCACCGGACTATTGCAATATTAGTCATTCGAACTGCTCTAAGTGCGAGAGGACTCTGCACCTTTTTGCACAATTGTCCAAAAAAAAAATGCACCGGCATTACCAGATAACTAGCGACCCTTTATTGCTCAGTGTCAATATCTTTATGTCACAAAAGTGTTCTCTGTCAATTAACTGTCTGTTGTCGTACTAGAGCGGCTCCAATTACCGGAGACAAATTCCTCGTGTGTTTTTTGGACATACTTGGAAAATAAAGATGATTCTGATTCTGAAATAGTCTACACACCCCGGTTCAAATGTCATTTTTTGGGGGGTCGGGGGTGCATTAAAACAATAAAACAATAGGGTTTCAAATTAGAGTTTCAAGCCTGAGTTAGGCTTTCAAATGAGGGTTTCAGGCTTAATGACATCTCCAGTCAAGGCCCCGCTGTAGTTCATAATAGCACAAATCTACACCTGTCTGCATTCAGAAATAGAATCCAAAAGAAGAGCAACAAACAGGACTTTTTCTTGGCAGCAGAGTACACTCAATAACTGTGACTTTTTACTTCAACCAGTCCGCCGTTGAAGATATTGTTTGCGTTTTATGTGTTTGTGTTGTTCAAAGCATTTTCCAGACGATGCTGCCAGTTTTGTCGAGAATGTTCGACGATGACCTGGCTGACTTTGCTGCGACTGCTATGTGGCTGGCGGTGGTAACAAATTCAAGTTTTCTGTAAAGGCAGCAAAGAAGGCCAAGCGTAATTCCAAAATTGAAAAAAAAAAAAAAGAATTGAACACAATCCATTCCGTGATCATGGTTGCAAGTAGTGGCGGCCGGTAGAGAAACTGGCCCGTTAGTTTAACAGAATAGACTTCATTATTGATGTTGTTTGCGGGTTAGCTTGACCAAGGGAATAGATAGCATTTTCCAAGATTTCCAGCAGCTACCTCCCAAGCGAATATTAAATGGGCTAAACACACACACACACACACAAAATAGATATATAGTTATGCATTCTGCATTTCAAAACATTTTTCTTTTTTTTTTTTTCCCATGTCCTCAAGTCGTTCTTATTGTGTGTATACAGAGCCAGAAAGACCCTGTCGTTGTTGGAGCCGGCCTGGAAAGAACAACACCTGATGAAGTGACCAAATGCGGGCCAGTGATGGTGATGACGATAATAGGAGGCCCTGGACCCGAGTGGCGTGATTACCACAACAAAGCCGAAGAACGGAAATGGCGAATAAAGGCAACGCACGTGCACGCGCTTACGCACGGTCATTAAGCCAGCACGTTGTTTTGGTGCACATTGTTTTGGCTTCGGATTGCCGCTTGATAAAGGCTACGCGGAGATTTCCACATGAATGCGCAAGCTAAGCCCCTTGAGTGGGAACGAGTGTGATTGTGCAAACTGGGTCAACATAGGAGCATACATTTATACACCTGCCACCTGTAAAATCAGTGAGCGATTGGATACAATGTAAGCGCTTACTATTTAAACATATGAAGTGCCTTATAGGCCAAAAATAATATTCACCTCTCACACGCCCCCGCAAAAAAACTCTCACACTCACACCAAAATAACTCGGAAACTCACAAAACTACTCTCACATACATGAAAAAAAAATGGACTCAAAAACTGGCCTGGGTTAGGGTTTCAAATCAGGTTTATACTTTTCTCCGTAATCCTGCTGTCGAACGGCCTAACCTCCTTGGTGCAGGTAACGAGGCGACCAAATTGTAAGATACGGCGGGCTGCATACTTGCAGGTCCGGTCGTGCTGCGCCAGAATACCCGACCGCGATTAGAATCTTTCGGCTCCCCGAGGAATGTTTCGACAAGGTGAGCGGCTTTTGCGGTCGCTGTCAAAGGGTTTGAGAAGGCGTCCGTCTACACGCTGTGCTTTCAGTGCGTGCCGGCGGCATGCGGCGAGAGCCAATTAGTTTAGCCGGAGCCAAGATCAGGGTGGACGGCTCCTTATTGATCCGTGGCATCAAAGTAACCAAGCAGAGGTCTCTCGCTCTCACTCGGGTTTCTGCGATGAGACGCAGAATAAACAAGGTACCGATATCTCCTCCACTATTCATTCACGTTACACTGAATTATACGCTCCTTTTTTTATTTTATTTTTTCTGGCCATCATGAAATTAATCAAAATTGGTGTGATTGCGATGCGCGTCTCGCGCGAACTGCCAGGCCCCGGTAATCGATTCCTCCGAGCTATGTTTAGAAGGCAGTGCGGTGAACACTTGGAAAGCGCTTATCCCGTCATTTGAAATCCCCAAAGCGCTCCCTCATTTTAAATTGGCATTCTGCAGCGAGAAATGAGAAATCAAGCTCAAGACAAATATGAGAGTGACTTTCGGTCTCTCATTGGGAATGTGCGCTTGCAATCTAAAACATTGCGAAGAAGAAAAAAGATGATCTAAATTTAGGATTGAGGAGGCTGTATGATATTTCTTATGTACTTTGCTTGCAAAAAAGGCTTCAAGCTTTTTATTACCACTCTCAGTTGAAGGTTACTGTCAAACTAGACAATTACATGTGTTTAAAACAATCTGTCCCTGGATGGGGGGTTAGACCAAAGGATGTTGTTGACTTTTTTTTTTTTTTTGTGAACTGTTAGTCTGTGAATCCCTTTAAGACCCTTTACAGTTCCCTCCAAAAGTATTGGAACGGCAAGGTCAATTCCTTTGTTTTTGTTGCATACTGAAGACATTTGGGTTTCAGATCAAAAGATGAATATGAGACAAAAGTTCAGAATTCTAGCTTTTATTTCATTTATTTCATACATCTAGATGTGTTACACTACTCAGCTCAGAGCACCTTTTATATGAAGCCACCCACTTTTTAAGTGAGCAAAAGTATTGGACCAGACATTATGAAATTAACTTAAAGTGAATAACATTTAAAATTTGGTGGCATAACCCTCACTTGCAATTAGTGCATCAAGCCTGCGACCGACTGGCTTCACCACACTGTTGCATTCTTCATTTGAAATGCTTTTCCAGGCCTTTACTGCAGCCTCTTTCAGTTCTTGTTTGTTTCTGGGGGTTTCTTTTTCAGGAGGTAAAATGCATGCTCTATTGGGTTAAGGTCCTGTGATTTTTAAAAGATTGATATACACCTAGACAAATTACAATATATTATTGTCACAAGTAACTCAATAATAGCCCTATATCCACTATGCACATGAGCTACCCTTTATTACATGTTGGATCCTCATTTCTGCAAACATGTTGTTCCAGCACTTGCTCCTATTTTCATTATCTCTCTCTGTCTGCGCTAGCCGGGTGGGCTCAATTGGTGTCTCGCAGAAGATTTAGCAGCGCGACACTCGGTTTAGTTTCAGATTTGCTATTGTTTTTTTTGTTTTTTTTTTCCCAGCAGGCCTGAGAGCTGTGCAACTCCATAAAGCCAGTACATATATTTCTTTTGCTTGAGGGCTTAAAAAAAATCTGACAATTTAACTCTGCCTCAGTTATCGCAGGCTGACAACAAATATCCTACTTCCCAATGGACAACAAAACTACTACTTCCTAAATGTTCCTAAACAAAGTTACTCCACCCCAACTGACAACAAAGCTACTTACTTTTGAGACGACAACAAAGCAAACTACTTTCCAAAGGACAGCAAAGGTACCTACTTCCCAACTAAACCGCAACTTCCCAAATGAAAACAACGCTGCTACTTCCCAAACAACATCAAAGTTGCTACTTTCCAAATGACAACAATCTTATTTCACAAATTACGGCCAAGGTGCTAATTTCCAAACGGAAACAAAACTACCAACTTCCCAGCTGACAACTAAACCATCACTTCCCAAGCGACAACAAATCTACTTCTTCATAAATGACCAAACAAATGGCTATAAGCAACAAGTTACACAGATAATAAACTCCGCACTTTTTGGAGAGGGATTTGACTTCCCTTCTCTGTAATGAACCTCATTACAGGTGCTCGGAATATCATCTTGGAAAGGTCAAAATTTGCGACGCCCTCGGAAGCTAATTAAAGTAATCTGAAATGAAGAGTGGCAAAATGTCTCCGCATTTGAGATCAACGCCCCATTGAATAAACGAGCCTTGAGTGCAGTTATTTAATTAACATTCATTTGGCGAGCCGCAACACTTTAAATGAGAAAGAGGGGACAATTTGTGAACTCTTGAACTGGCTTGTGTCAGGTGGTAGTAGTACCACTAGTTTCCTACAGAGGCAACAATGAGTCAATTGGTTGCTCGTACAGTATCCAGTGAACACAAGTGGCAAAAGTGCTCCTGCTCTGTACTCATATAAAAGTACAGATATTTGTGTGAAATGAAGACTGGTTGAATTAGAAGTACTCATTCCACTTCGATACTTATTGAACAGACCAAAAAATACAGACTCTGAAATGTACATAATTCGAAAAGTAAAATTTGATTTTCACTCTCAATTGTATACAATAACCATTTTAACTTGGCACAACAACAAAAGACCTAGTTAGTGTTGGCACAGGCTTTGTGTTCCCATAGCTTTGGTAATGTCTTGAAACTGAACAACAAACTAAAATAAAACTACTGAAAAAATATGCCTCGCCTTCGTGTTTTTCAGATTAGACGAGAGAGTCGACTAATTAGGAAAGTAGTAGAGTAACTGCTGTCAAGGAATTTTGTTGACGTGATCAATTTAGACTGAGAGACAATCTTTACCGGTTCCAGGTCATTTGATTCCTTGGAATTGTTGATTCGCTTGCCAGACGATTCCAATTATCGAGAAAACATCATCACTGAGAAATTGAGAAAGTAATCGGATCAATAAAGGAATCGGACTCGCTAAATTCCGAACAATTTCCATCTCGAACTTCCGGTAAATGAAGCCATTTATATTCAAGGGTAATGGTGTAAGATGAGTGTGAAATGATATTATTAAAGGAGTTTGGAATCATAGTTTTGTGTATTTACGGTTTAAACTATTAATGTAGGCAACGATATAAATGTTTTTTTTGGGGGGGAGGCGGGACGTCAATTATTCGTATTTTTCGGCTGTTTGCAGCGGGGCTGGGTCTCTATTCCCATATGGCCCACTTGAATGTATTGTATGTGAAATTTTCAGCCGAAAATGCAGTTTGAAATCATATTCCCATAATTGCAGTCAAAAGTGCAGTAATGTTTGTGTATGAAGTACGGTAGTAGCTTTAGTTTTGCCAACTATTGCCTCATGACAGCCTCTCTGGAAACGTTTCATGTTACTGGGGTTATTTTTGAACAAAGTTACCTGCAACTTTCCACTCTGTTAGATAATTGGATGACTCCCTTCTTTGACCTCCCCGACCGCACGAGGAAAGCCACGCGCTCTGGCGTTCAGTCCCTTCGCTCGTTTGGGCGAATATGCCCTGACCTCACAGGAGAATCCCGCTCGCCCTTGTCACTGCATTTGAGGGCGCTCCATTGAGTCAGCACGGGGCTTCTATATCCTCTATGACGGAGGAACCAAGTGAGTTTTGCAGGCCAAGCTGTGCGCTCTCATGATTCTTTATGTTGTACTTGTTGTGATTCTAACCAGTTTGTTTAATTGTAGCAGCTTGCAGCAAACCACTGCGTCATTGTTGTTTAAACATGTCCAGCGAATACTTCTGGCAAATGCGACTGTTGCATATTTTATCCATTTAAAAAATGTATGCTGTTGGTGGAGATGTTTCTGGAGGAGTAGGTTTAACGTGACGTGGAATCTGTTCCTCATGGTGTTACATTGTAAGATGGGTATTTTATCAATTAATTCGCTAAATATTTTTAGCGGCTTCCGTAATTCAAAGTGTGTCTCCATTAACATGGCTACGAAGAGAACAAAGCTAGCACATTCAGTGATACCAACTTATATTGAACAAATCTTTGCAACACCTCGAGCCAGTTAAAAAAGATGCAGGCAAGGATGCACTTAGGCTCAATCTGAGTTTTTGTTTTAAGGCCATGTTGCCCTTCTCTACCTAAACACCAACATACTAAAAGAAACGCAACGGGACATAATTCTTGGGGTTGTTCGACCGTGGCATGTAGCAGATTTATTATATTTTTTAAATATGTTGAAAAACAACGTTGTATGTCTCCATTAAAGCTTCCACTATCGCATTGTAAGTGTGATCATAAGCTTAGTTTTAACACCATTACTCCTGAAACACCCGAAGAGATGCTCAGTTTCCCTTAATGTCTGATATCAAGCCCAGGGCTCAAATAATCTTTTTTTTTTATTTGTTTTTTTTACTATTATTATTATTATTATTATTATTGCAGCACACAGCCTTAAATTCAAGCCCCTTGGTGCCACTTCACTGGTCTCCCTGCATTTCACAGCCTTTGCTCCCCTTCTGTTGTCTTCATTGCAGACATCTTCTCTATGCTTGGCCGGCCGTCTGATAAGAGCCAGAGAGATTGGTAGAGGCAGCTGGGGGTAGATGGAGACAGAGAGAGGAGTGGAGGATGGGCTGAGGGAGACCGGTAGATGGAGGCGAATGTTTGAGTGGAGGCATTCAGGCAGGCAAGAGAGATTTAAGTCCCTCATTCCCAATTTTAGCACCTATGGAAGCTGTTTGAGCGTTTATTCGATATAGCTAGTGTAACCCCAATTCCAATGAAGTTGGGAACTTGTGTTAAACATAAATAAAAACAGAATACAATGATTTGCAAATCATGTTCGACCTATATTTAATTGAATACACAACAAAGACAAGATATTTCATGTTCAAACTGATCGACTTTATTGTTTTTAGCAAATAATCATTAAATTAGAATTTTATGGCTGCAACACGTTCCAAAAAAGCTGCGACAGGGTCATGCAGGCAGGCCAGTCTAGTACCCGCACTCTTTTACTACGGAGCCACGCTGTTGTAACACCTGCAGAATGTGGTTTGGCATTGTCTGGCTGAAATAAGCAGGGGCGTCCATGAAAAAGACGTCGCTTGGATGGCAGCATATGTTTCTCCAAAACCTGTATGTACCTTCCAGCATTAATGCTGCCTTCACAGATGCGTAAGCTACCCATACCATTGGCACTAACACAGCCCCATACCATCACAGATGCTGGCCTTTGAACTTTGCGTCCATAACAGTCCGGATGGTTCTTTCCCTCTTTGGCCCGGAGGACACGACGTCCACAAGTTCCAAAAACAATTTGAAATGTGGACTCGTCGGACCACAGAATACTTTTCCACTTTGCATCAGTCCATCTTAGATGAACTGTATTTACTGATATTGGTTTTCTGAAGTGTTCCTGAGCCCATGTGGTGATATCCTTTACACATTGATGTCGGTTTTTGTTGCAGTGCCGCCTGAGGGATCGAAGGTCACGGGCATTCAATGTTGGTTTTCGGCCTTGCCGCTTACATGCGGTGATTTCTCCAGATTCTCTGAACCTTTTGATGATATTATGGACCGTAGATGATGAACTCCTTAAATTCCTTGCAATTGTACATTGAGGAACATTGTCCTTAAACTGTTCGACTATTTTCTCACGCACCTGTTCACAAAGAGGCGAACCTCGCCCCATCTTTGCTTGTGAATGACTGAGCCATTCAGGGAAGCTCCTTTTATACCCAATCATGGCATCCACCTGTTCCCAATTAGCCTGTTCACCTGTGGGATGTTCCAAGCAGGTGTTTGATGAGCATTCCTCCACTTTCTCAGTCTTTTTTTGCCACCTGTCCCAGCTTTTTGGGAACATGATGCAGCCATAAAATTCTAAGTTAATGATTATTTGCTAAAAACAATCATGTTTATCAGTTTGAACATTAAATATCCTGTTTTTGTAGTGTATTCGATTAAATATAGGTCGAACATGTATTGCAAATCATTGTATTCTGTTTAACACGTCCCAACTTCATTGGAATTGGGGTGGTATATGAATCCATCTTGAGGCCATGTACTAGTACGCTCTTTGTCCTTAGTGACACAGTTTAGAGCACGAGTAGAGCGACTGTGTCTTACTCGTAATGTTTTTTCCACTGGTCATGACACTTTTGGACTACTAGTACACTTATATATATATATATAATAATAACACACAATTCCAATTCCTGTCACACCGAGCAAGTCTCCTTTAACTGATTGAGTCAGAAAGCCCGATAAGCTGAGGTCAAAGTCATTTTGATGAAAAGCAAAAGCCTTGCTTTTACCGGGCAGCTTTGTCCATGGATTTTTAGCACGGCAGTGAAGGCTCTTTTCGTTATTACAACCCCAATTCCAATGAAGCTGGGACATTAGAATACACCACAAGTCCTTGACTTCCATGATACCGAACATTAGATGTTAGACATTACATGTGTGGTATATCTGCCTTAATTGGCCCCTCAAGATTCTAGCTACGGTTCTGATGGTTAGACAGCACACAGAGCAGAATATCTGATGATCCTACAGCCAAAGCAGACCCAGCATGCTCCCTGCCACCATCAACGGTGGAGGGCTGAGGATGGGAGAGCGGGGTGGCACATTGATTTTTAATGTTACTACTCTAAACTCTCTCGAGGATTTCGTTTTCTGTCTCCCTGGGTGGATTTTTTTTCACATCGCCTCAGGCTGGAGCTTCTCATTTTGCTGCAGAGGGGATGTCACGGCAACAAGACCCAGAAAATCCAACGCGGTGAACCCCCACCTACTCGCGTGTTTTTTGTTTTTTTCACTTTTCAGATTTTGTGGTCTGTCTATAACGCTCTAAAATGCCACAAGTTGGTGTCACAGCCCTGGTTCATAGGAAAGCAGTAATTGGTGTCAAGGAAGTATGTCGAAGTGAAATGTCTTGACTGAGAGAGTAACAAGTTTGTATGTTGGGAAGGAGCTAAGTTTAGCCTGGGTTGTAAGGGGAAGTTACAGAGATGCACATGTGCATTTCTCATTTAGTTTTAAGGGTAGCGTTGTAAGATGAGTTTGAAATGATATTACAGTGTTCATTCATTCACCCATTCATTCATTCTGTGACCACGCTCATAACTCAAAACACTCACATCTCAAATCATCTTTCCTCAATAAAATGTATGGAATGGGATTTGTAATGTGTTTATTAGTGAGGAAAATGGCACTTTATGATATTTTCCTTGACCAAAAAAAACATAGTAATAACATAATCCAATTGAATGTAAGAAATTCAAGTTTAGTTTGCTCATCATGATTAATTCATTGGGGCTCCTTCAGGGGGAGCGTACTATGCATACACAAACGAAGAAGAATTCCACCCAACTACTGTAAGTGATTTGACTTCATAATCTGCAGCTAGCATCAATTACTTATTCTTTGTGGTAGTGCTCGTTCCCTGTCGCCCTGCAAATCGCGGGGTCGACTGTCTCCGCAGTGGCAGCCAAAACATGACCCTAGAGTTCGTTATTTATCATTCGCAAACTCAGATAGATCCCTTTGCGTCATTATTTATCACCTCAGGACCCGACCTACCCTCTCTCGTCAATTAAATTATACAGTTGGTAGCTCGGGCCACCGAGACCGAGGTGGTGTTAGTTTGTTGTGAAATTGAAATCAGCATTCAAATATGTCTCCTAGCTCACGGGTAAACGCGTAACATGGTTTATGGAAATTGTGTTAAGCTGCTGCACAGAACACTTACGCCAGTGTTTATATGTATATGCCATAACGTTATTATACAATCTAATTGAATATCAGCAACGCTTTTGCCTTAAGCTTACACGAAAACTCCAACCAGAGTCCGTGCAATGTTATTAGTGTGGTAGTTTGACACAGGGAAGTGCTCCTTAATGTTTTAAAAGGTCTCCTCTTGATTTACCAGTAATCTCATAACGTCCCAACGTCTCTTTTGCAGAGGTGGCAAAAAGATTTTTCTCATGTAAAATATTATTTGTTCCTTGGCTCAAAAAAGGTCAGCAAACACCGAATTGTAGACTGTTAAAGTAGGTGATCTGAAGAAGTACGTGCTAGTCTTCTTATTACACAGAAAGTCACACATTTAAGCTGTTCTTGGCATTGAAAAAGGTCTACATATTGTTTACATGCCTGAAGTCAGACCGTTTTCTCTACATTATCCTCATCCATCCATCCATCCATTTTCTACTGCTTATCTGAGGTCGGGTCGCGGGGGCACTAGCTTTAGCAGGGACGCCCAGACTTCCCTCTCCCCAGCCACTTCATCCAGCTCTTCTGGGGGGATTCCGAGGCGTTCCCAGGCCAGCCGAAGGACGTAGTCTCTCCAGCGTGTCCTGGGTCGTCCCCGGGGTCTCATCCCGGCAGGACGTGCCCGGACTTGTTCTTTCGGTCACGACGTAGATCAACCGGTAAATCGAGAGCTTCGCCTTTCGGCTTAGCTCCTTCTTTACCACAACGGATCGATACAAAGTCCGCATCACACCAGACGCTGCACCGATCCGCCTGTCGATCTCCCGTTCCATTCTTCCCTCACTCGTGAACAAGACCCCAAGATACTTGAACTCCACTTGGGGCAGGATCTCATCCCCGACCCGGAGAGGGCACGCCACCCTTTTCCGACTGAGGAGCATGGTCTCAGATTTGGAGGTGCTGATTATCATACCAGCCGCTTCACACTCTTCTGCAAACCGCTCCAGTGAGAGTTGGAGATCACGGCTCGATGAAGCCAACAGAACCACATCATCTGCAAAAAGCAGAGATGCAATACTGAGGCCACCAAACCGGAGCCCCTCTATGCCTCGGGTGCGCCTAGAAATTCTGTCCATAAAAGTTATGAACAGAAACGGCCTTGGCGGAGTCCAACCCTCACCGGAAACGAGTCCGACTTACTGCCGAATATGCGGACCAAACTCTGACTCAGGTCGTACAGGGACCGAACAGCCTGTATCAGGGGGTTCGGTACCCCATACTCCCGAAGCACCCCCTACAGGACCCCCCGAGAGACATGATCGAACAGCTTCTCCAAGTCCACAAAACACATGTAGACTGGTTGGGCGAACTCCCATGCACCCTCGAGGACCCTGCCGAGGGTGTGGAGCCAGCTTCTGTAGCCGGGGATCGGATCGGCAAGGTCCCTGCCTTCGGCCACCGCCCAGCTCGCACTGCACCCGACCCCTATCGCCCCTCCCACAGGTGGTGAGCCCATGGGTAGGGGGACCCACGCCCGGCCACCAGGCGCTCGCCTTCGAGCCCCACCTCCAGGCCTGGCTCCAGAGGGGGGCCCCGCTGACCTGCGTCCGGGCAAGGCAAACCTAGATCCATTAATAGTTTTCATCATAGGGGTCTTTTAGCCGTGCTGTGTCTGGTCCCTCACCTAGGACTTGTTTGGCATGGGTGACCCTACCAGGGGCGTGAAGCCCCAGACAACTTAGCTCCTTGGATCATTGGGACACACAAACCCCTCCACCACGATAAGGTGACGGCTTCCAGGAGGGGATACATATAAATAGAAAAAGGTCACACTCATCCGCCTCAGTGCAATCAAGCATCCATTATTTTGTCACCATATGCAAATAAGCCACTCGCACCCATGCACTCGGGTTACAGCCCCTCAGTCCGCCACACAAACACATGCACACACGCACACACACACACACACACACACACGCATATTTGCGTAAAAGTTGCACTTACAGTCTGATATTCATCTATTTGCGTGATTATATCCTCAGCATTCTGTCTGTGATGTACCACCAAGTGGAGAACCACTGATTAGCTAATCACATGTTGTCACTTTCCCTTCGAACCAAGAATCTGCTAATTTATATATATATATTAACTAATTATCAGAAAACATACAAGTTGCAGTTTGTAAGTGGATAACGGTCTAAAAAAAAAAAATCGGTTCATAGTCCCTGTATAAATTCCTTCTTTACATTATCAGTTAGAAATCAAAAATCCAAATGTAACTAATTATTTTGTTATTTACTTTTTCATCACACATTAAAAAATGAAATAAAAATGCCAGATTTTTTCATACTTAAATTTTCGGCTCGAATCAGAAATACAAAATGGGAAAATGGGCCAGAGGACTAAATTTGATTTCAATATTTAAGTGATTAGGTTTACATCTCCCGGTAAGGAGCATTAGATTGACACCACGACCACAATCCATCAGCCATATTATATCAAGGACAAGCTTGTAATCGGCTTTACGTGTTGTAAACTTTCCAGGACCAATCTTGGTCCTTGAATGCTGAACTCGTGGAAAAGGGGGGGGGCCTTTTGATTGTTGTTGATGATGTACTGGGCCCAACACGTCCATGACAGCTGGAAGAAAGAAAATGCTGAGGATGCCCTGATGAAAAACTGAGAAGATGGACAAGCAAGAAGAAACAAAACGTTGAAGAACAGAACTCCAGATAAAAGCGGAGAGCCAAGAAGAGAAATAATTGCAGTGAAAATGGTGCAGCTGTACCGCCGAGGCCCAATTAGAGCGCCATTATAAAATCGCCATAACGACTCATCATTTAACACGCCGTACCGCTGCTCACACCGGTGATTTCGCACGCGTCCGCCATGCCATTAATCCATAACGCCTTTCCCGCTTCTCTCTGCCGTCAGACAAAAGGGAAAAGAACAAAGACTGCGTGGGTGAAACCTATTTCGCAAGAAGCGGCGGCGAAGGTGAGGAACATTGGAAAGACCAAAAAAAAAACAAAAAAAAAAGCCACTGATAAATGTCATTTATCTCATGAGATTAACTTGAGATACCATGAGACATTCTGAATTTCCTGATTGTGCATTATACAATACATCCATTGAAAAATAGAATCGAGAGCCATGTTGCTATTTGTAAAAATCTGCGAGGTAACTGTCACACTACCAGAAAAGTAAAGAATTGCCTCTAACACAAGTCGTTGGCAAAGCACTACATGAAGCTCCGCAAGACACTTCAACCTAGTTCCTTGGTGCCAAGATGTCACAACACTTTTATTACTTGGGCCTGAGCACAAAAAAGAAGATTCATCTTTCTTGAACTGAACACGTGCATGTACACGAAATTTTGCCTCTGCTATTGAACTCCTCACAGGTAAATACACAGGTAAATTGTAACTTCTGCAATCTAGTGGAAGAGCATTACATTGTTTTACCCGTCACTCTGCATGGCCGGTGGAGATAGATGAACAAAGATATTATATTTGTAGTAAATAAATCCACATTTTTTAGACCAATTAGTGAAATTGTTGAATTTGCCGCAGCATACTTTATTTATAATCTCTCACACTACAGCGGTCGGGAATGACTGATTTGGGGTATTTAGGGTTTTAATTGTTATTATATGAAATTGTAAAAAAATAAAAATAAATTACAACTATTATTCGCTATTTTCTTATTATTTGCATCGGGTCTTGGTCCCTAACCCTCACTAACTGCAAGTGTTTACTCTAGGACCATATGCATATAGACAGGTTCCTTCTAATCAATTAGTAATGTACAACTTCATGTTAGTCCTCAGGTAATCAATTAAAGCCATAAAAAGCAATATCCACTGACTAAAAAAGTGGTGGGACTCAATTAATACAATTACACAATAGGCCAAGCCTTTCATTTGAAATAGATTTTAGATATCGATGCTGTCCCGCAAGTTTCGGTCGCGTGCTATCAGACTTGTCGACCGTCAAAACAAATCAAGAAGAAAAAGAAATTCCCTCCATCCGTGGGCGAGGGACGCTAAGGCGAAAAACAACACTAACAACAAAGCAACGTGCTTCTCCGACTGTGTATCCATCGGTGACGCCGGCGTCTGTGCCCGCTGTGACATGTTTTGTAATAAGCTCGAATGGTCTTTCATTTGCCACCAGTTTTGCGGCTCATCACCACAGCGTAATAATCAGAACGATTGAAGTTTGCACGTGGCTCTCTGCTCCTCGCAGGTGGTGAAATGTTTTGCGCTCGAAAACATAAGTGAGCGCACGGACGCCATCTGGGACGACCATCATTGTCATAATGTCCTTCTGGGAGGAAACATTCATACTGAGTCCTTCCAGCAAACACTGAGGCTGAATGAGCATGTGCACACTGGGGCTGGCTTCAATCATAGACTAAATTATAGATAAGCTCTTTTGCAATTGCCCTTCTTTTATTTATTCTCATCAAAAGCTTTTCTGATAACTTGAGGGATTCTTTTGTAGGTGCAATTTAATACTTTGATTTATGTGTCCATAGATGAGCACTAGTGTTCCGAAGGCAAAATGTCAAAATAACCTCATTCCCAAAATGGGTAATGAGTTACAGGTGCATCCTTAGATGCATCCTTAAGAGACACCTTACTGTCTTTTTTTTTCTTCTTCACAATTTAAAGCAGTTACCACATGACTTAGCAACATGTGTGTGGTATGCCTTTGTCAAAATGACCCAAAAGACAATAACATTATAGACATATTTTTCAACATATTTTATTGCCATGGTGAAATTGTCTCGGATCATTTTATTTGGCTAATTACACAGCTCGTCATTGTTGTCTGCGGTGGTTTATGCGAGTTAAAGCGCGGGGGGGAAAAAATTGAAGGAACAAACAAACAAAAAGCTCAACAGTGTTTGAATAAGGTCATTGTCATTTGCATTTTCTGTAGGATAAGAGGTGGGGGGGGGGGGGGGGGATGACTAAAATCGGACTAATTAGTGTAAATAGAAGCTGACCACTAATTTCATGTAAAATTTCACTAAAACACTAACAAATGTCAATGTGTATAATACATAGTACAGGGGTAATTTCACCTTTAATAAAAAAAAAAAAGAAAAACCTACTCAATGGAGGTCAAGATATGCTTAGCAATATACTGTATGCATATGCTTAGTATGATGATGCTCAAAAGAAAAAGCAAAGCAAATGAATCCTACAACACTGGCAGCGCGCAGCTCTTGTGAGGTCTTTCGCATTATGGCGGACCCCCGCATATTCGTGGTTGAGGTCAAATCAAAGCAATTTTATTTATATAGAAGTGATCTCAGGCAGGCACTTTACACACTGAGCAGGTCAAGAACTACACTCTTCATACACTCAAGAAAACTAACTAAACCGCACTTTAGCAAGCATTTGGCAAGGGAAGCAAGGAAAAACTCCCTCCAAGTGTGAAAACCTGGAACAGAACCCAGACTCTGTGGGGCAACAGTCTGTCTCAGCCGATTGGGTTGAGATGGAGAGACAGAGTCCAACGGACAGGGGGGTAGATAAAAAGAAAAAACAAAGAACAATGGGCACAACAACAGCTGTATCAAAAACAGTATTAGTCCCATTATGACAGCAACAGTGAGATCATTTAGTCAGGCCAGAGCCTTGGCTGATAGAAAAACTGTTCTTTTCCACCATCTGGTATCTATAGGCATTTACAAACCCTTTTGAGTGAGTGTCAATTACTTCTTCACTATTCACTGCAGTAGTAATAGTCTACTACTGCAATTGTATGTCTTTCATCACACAGGGAGCAGCAGCCTGGCTCTTAAGAGTTGAAGTGCTTCTGATGGTGAAAATCCAGCAATTTTCAGCTTCATCAGCTAAAAGCAAAATGACAATGGCTTAATTGGGCTAATTGCCTCTAATGAATATGATGGCATACAGTGTGTATGGAAGTGCCGCAATGAAAAGGAGGAGTAATGACGGTGAACATTACCCAGCTATTTAACGAGCGGGAATAACACCTTCTTTGGAGATAAAATGGCACCGCTATCCTACCGCGCCACAAGTGCTTATTTACATCGGAGCAGCTGACTCGGCGACGCGGTGACATTCGTCGCCACGTTGTAATTGTCAGCGACAGACGGGCAAAGCCGTCGCCGGAGGAGAATTGTGTCAGAGAGGCAACGTTATCTGCGTTTCCTTCATGCTTGGATGAATGCTGTAATTACTTTTACCGCAAGCCTGTGCGCCACTCGGACGTGGAGAGCTTTCGCTTCTCAACAGCTTTGCCTTTTCAGTCACACGCACACTCAAAAGTCAAAGAAAAATTGTCTGTACAGTGGAAGCTCTGGAGTCAAGCGCAATATGCTCTGCTTCTGTCATTTCGTAACAAGTCGCAAAAAAATGTAAAGAGAGATTAACCTCAACCGTCACTCATTGTGGAAACTAGGCGATCACTTCACTGATTTGCGCCAACACCACACCCGACCAAATGTAGCCTGATTTAAAAAAATAATAATAATAAAAAAAAAATAAAAATCACATAGCAATCATCACAAGGCTGAAGTGTTGATTTGGATGTCGCGAGACGATTGTTCTGTCCTGTGCTGCGCAATCAGCACACACTTACGCTGCTGTGGTGTTGGATGAAAAAAAAATGGATTCGAGCTTATCTTTTTCCCTTTTAAGTGAGCTGCCAAGAGGGCTTTAAAAAAAATAAATCCAAAGCTGATAGTCCAATCTAAGTTTCATATCTCCCCACCCGTCCAGAGCGCAGTCCCTCTGTGTGTTTACTTGGATGTTTAATTTGGACTTCAGTGATAATTGCATACGCAACATGGAGCTCGCTGAGTGTCTGGCCAGATGGAAAAATAACTTCTTTCAACTTTGTGTTGGAGGACTTCAATGGCGAGTGTGTGTGTATCTTCAAGTGTGTATTTGTAGCTCTAAAGCAGTCATGCCAGCTCAAAGCCTCGGTCCACATGCTACCTGTCATGTTGAACCTTTTAAAAAAAATTTTTTTAATTTAAACTCGCTCCTCTGCCTTCTCTCTGCGACATGCAGGCACTCACTCACGGTCGACAACGAGGCACTCTAAAGGGGCCACGCCAGCCACAAACCCCGGCCCGCACGCTAGCTGTCAAGTTGGAATTTTCCGGACTGTTCTGCATTTCTCTGCGTAATGTGTGTGTACTTACCTCCTCCTTTCACATTTCTTGACTGATACAGACTATTCCAACTGCAAGTCTCACATTCCAACAATTCACTTAATTCCACAGCATTTCAGTTCAAACTTGGCTCGTCAGAATTCACGCAGAAATGAGATATGCTCTTTCAAAAAAAACAATGTCTGACCCCAATGTGAGGCTCGTGGACCTCAGTTTGACAACCACTGCTTTAAAGAGAATGCAACACGAGTTGCATTATGCACGTCCAGCAGTAAGTGTACGTTGTTGCAAATGTTCTCTTCCCTCCTTTGTGCTTGTGGTAAACACGGTTGCTGGCAAGCTGAACTCTCACAAAAGAGGACGAGCGGCGCTGGCGTCGTTGCTTAATGACCTGTCTGCGAGGCCCCAATTTTTTAGAAACACGAGAAAGCGACACCGCCGCGACAGGGGACGCCGGCTCCCGCAATTCATCTTCATTTTAATTGGGAACATTTTGTGTTGCTCGCTCTCTCCCACGTTCATAAACCAAAGGCCCTGGAGCCATTTTTCAAAAACTCATTAATGCACAAGACGCAGTGTGAGGCTCGCAGGTGTTAAGCCAGCAGGAAGAATACCACACCATATAGTTGAGATGAATGACTTCCGCTTTATCTTTTTCTTCATCACCTATAGGGTCTTGGCTTCCTATATCTGTATTTTTATTCATATCAGTCTTATGTATTAATTACAAACTTAATTGGCCATCACACTTGGTGCACCTGCATAATCATGAAACATCTCAAAAGAATAATTAAAATCCCTATGGGGAAGGGGGTTTTCGTTGTATAATACAAAACAATATAATTTATAGATTTCATTTGTTTTCACCGTAACGAATATATTTGGTAGATACAATACTACAAAGCAAAACGTGTTTTGAATAATATCATTTGCTCTTGGTGTTTGCCAGTGTTTATTACAATAAATATAAAAAGAAAAAAATTTTTTGCACAAATTGGCTTGGCCCTATCCAAAACGGCCACTATCTACTCTGGACGAACATTAGAGGGATTGCAAAACTCTTATCAGCGACAGGCGTAGCAATGAAATGGGCAGCCCAATAGTCTGTTTTTTTTTAAAAAGCGGTCCGGCTTACCTTCTTCCCACACGTCAACTCGGCTTACTGCATGTGCCAGAGATCACGCAAGCTGGCCTTTAACAGACGCACGGCGTTTATCAGAGGAGCCGCAGCACGGGTATTTGACGGCCAAGTCGTCAAGAGAGTCCCTCAAACCAAGCGCCTCATTATCAGCAAAGGGGCAGACTCCCACCCACTGTCCACCCTTATCGTCTGGCCACAGTACACCTTATTTGCTGTCATTTTACATGACATAATGTGTGATGCCCGGTCAGCTCTTTCTTTCCATAACTCACTGAACCGCTGAGGGATTACAATTTAAAACTTGAAGGCACCAATCCAAGGTGTATGCCACCCTGCGGTGGGAAGGAACAAAGTACAAATACGGTGGTGCCTTCAGATACGAGTTTAATTTGATCCGTGAACACGGCCATTACTCACACCACTCGTATCTCAAATCATCTTGGCCCACTGAAATGAATGGATATGCAATTAATCCGTTCCAGCCTCCTTAAAAAACAACAACAAAAATATTTCGTGCCGGCCCCCAAAAATCTATTTTTTTTATACTGGCAGTAACAGGTCACTTTCATTACTATAATTACATGTGCTAAATGTACTCATATTATATTCATACTTTTATAAAAGGTATGTGCTTTTCTGACAATAAACCAGACAAATGGTCTTTTTCAAGGTCTAAAAATTTCACATTTCAGAAGGGTATACTTTCCAAAATTCAGTCATAGCCTCAGCCCACCCAAAGTAGTCAACTTCGACTCGCCCCTGAACTACAGTATATAAAAGTCTTCGTCGTCTTTATCTAGATTGTGGATTTTCCCCTATCACAACTGAATCTGGAACATGGCTATACAAGCAGGAATATTGTCATGTGTAACCACAACGAACGAACGTATGTTTTGTGGCGTTGTTGAACTGGTGAATTTGTGTGTCTCAAAACAACACGTCACACGGGTGTAAGAGATTGTGGTCAAAGCAGTTTTAACTGCATCTTGATATTCAGGTTTGTTTTAAAAACATTCACGGCGTTAAAGGCGATGATGGGTTGCAGGTCATGCACAATGGTAGACACATACCGTAAAGAGTGATACACAATCACCTGCCATTAGCATTTCATTCTGGTATTCAGGACTTAAACCGTTTCGTGATTTATAGACCAGTAGCAAAACTTTAAAATGTATTCTAAAGCTGACTGGAAGCCAGTGTAAAACTTTACAATTTGAGTAATATGCTCTGACCTGATTGGCTGGCAACCAGTTCAGGGTGTACCCCGCCCCCTGGCTATCCGATGATAGCTGGGATAGGCTCCAGCACGCCCGCGACCCGAGTGAGGAAAAGCGGCTCGGAAAATGGATGGATGGATGGATGGATGCTCTGACCTCTTTGTTGTGGTCAGAACCCGAGCCGCAGCATTCTGAATGAGCTGCAACTTTTTAATTGTCTTGTTCGGGAGTCCAGTCAGAAGACCATTACAATAGTCAAGTCGACTTGAGATAAAAGCATGGATGAGCTTCTCCTGGTCTGCTTGACAACTGTTGAAGGTCAGATCAGAATCTATCAGAACACCAAGGTTTTGGACTTGGTATTTGGTTTTTAAAGAGAGTAATTCCAGGAATTTACTAATAGCAATTCTCTTTTCTTTATTGCCAAAAACAATTATCTCAGTTTTGTTGTGGTTTAATTGAAGAAAATTTCGGCTCATCCAAATATTTATCTGTTTTAGACTGACACAACACCTCAATTGAACTGTAGTCATCTGCAGACTCTGCTAGATTTAACTGTGTGTCATCTGCATAGCTTTCATAGTCAAGATTAAAGTTCTGAAGAATTTGACCCAAGGGTAGCATATACAGGCTGAACAGGAGGGGTCCATGAACTGACCCTTGAGGGACACCATAGGTCATTGCCATTCGATGAGATTGAACATATCACACCTATCACAGGCACTTCTGATAATTTTTTTAATGCACTTTGCAGATGTCTTTACAGCAAAACGCTACTTACTAAGTGTAACATAACCAGAGAGCCCTCTGACAGTGAGGTCCTGTTTTCATCTGTATGGTTTTCTATTAGTTTTTATTTTGTGTGTGGAACAAATCTAAAAAGGGAAAAATAAAGGGAAAGTAAAGATAACGCAGCATGCAGATCCAGTTTGTGCATTCAGCCAATCAGCAATTTAAATTGAACAAAGTAAATCCCGCTCCAAATGTTCATTTATTTCTCTATGAAATCTCATCTGTCATTTTGTAATTTGGTTTTATGTGTCTGTTTTGGCACCGCTGAAAGCACACACAGTTAAGGGAAGCACATTGCTTTCTCGTTGTGGTGGAAAAGTCTTCTTGATTTGTTTTGACAGTATGCAAAATGTCCCTACCTACGTAACTGTCTTATAAACCTTGGCCTTCATCCTAGCAGAGACTTTTCTGTCACATAACACACCTGACACCTTCCTCCACCCGTTCCAACCTGCTTGGACCCATTTCTTCACTCCCTTACTACACTCACCATTGCTCTGGACTGTTGACCCCAAGTATTTAAAGTCTTCCACCCTTGCTATCTCTTCTCCCTGTAGCCTCACTCTTCCTCTCATTCATGCACATATATTCATCTTACTTCAGCTAATCTCCATTCCTCTCCTTTCCAGTGCCTGCCTCCACCTTTCTAACCGTTCCTCCACCTGCTCCCTGCTTTCACTGCAGCTCACAGTGTCATCTGCGAACATCATGGTCCACGGGGACTCCAGTCTAACCTCATCTGTCAGCCTATCCATCACCACTGCAAACAGACAGGGGCTCAGGGCTGATCCCTGACGCAGTCCCACCTCCTCCTTAAAATTCCTCTGTCACACCTACAGCACACCTCACCACTGTTCTGCTGCCCCAATACATGTCCTATATTATGCTAACATATTTCTCTGCCAATCCAGACTTCTGCATGCAGTACCAACACTATATCAGGAGTCCTACTTAAAATAAGGGTTTATCGCAACAGTTGACGCTCACGCACAAAGTCTGCTCTGATACAGATACAGTCGTAGGTTGCTGCTCGACACAGGCAGAGCTACTTTTACGGAGTTAAAAGTCTACTCTCATTGAGGAGCTACGGAACTGCAGTCTGGTCTGGGTGCCCTCAATAAGTCCGAACCCCACTCCTGCATCGCACCCACAGTGGATGCACCACGAACGGTGAAGGAGGAAGCAGCAGCGAGGCAAGCGTCTGCGTGCGTGTGTATATGCATCCACCCCTTTCCCGTACCGCTTTATCCTCACAAGGGTCGCGGGCGGGCTGGAGCCGATCGCAGCTATCTTCAGGCGAGAGGCGGGGTACACCCTCAACTGGTTTCGGTAAGTCTTGAACTGACACTCTAGAACACAGTCAAACTCAAGGAGCGAGGTCCAGATTCAGCCCGCCACATCATTTTATGCGGCCCACAAAAGCAAGTTGTTTCAACTTCCATGATTCTTGCTAAAATCTCTACTAAAATTTCAAACTGCTATATGTAATAAATAATGTTGAGATATTTGTTTTCTTACTGAACCCCCTTTATAGTAACTTGAACAATAGTTGAACAAACTATTATCTTTGACTTCTGATTTCAAAACGACTTATCCATTAAGTTGTTGTGTATACATATAATACTATTATAAGTGGATTAAACATATTTATGATTTCACAGTCATAACGGCCCTCTGAGGGAAACTACAATGTGGCCCGTGACAAAAATGAATTTTGAAAATATTTTTTGTGGATCAAAATCTTTAAAACACAAAAAGTACTTCGTACAAAGCCTAAAGAGCGACTTACAGTGCAGCAAACATTAACTTCATGTGTTTATGACTTTTTAATATTAAATCCCCACCTTCTTTCACCGAAGTCTGCCCACAAACAAGAGACTCCTCCCAATGCTGCACTGCACCATCACAGTTGATATGCAAAAAAATATGGTTGGATAAAATGATAACATCATCAAAGAGCATAACACCTAAAAAGCAATTGTGAGGTGATTAAAACAATTATAAAACATATAATTCATAAACAATATAGACAGAATTGTCAAGCTAATGAGGAGCTCACACATTAAACATTCCCCTTCACACAAATAATCTCATACATAGTACATACAATAATTAGGAGTGCACTCTTCATTCTTCTTTTAACTTTACAGTGGAACCTCGATTTAACAGACCCCGATTTAACAGACTTCGCACGTAACAGACAGAAAATAGTCCAGTTGGAACTTAAAATCACCCCTCCCATGCAAAGCCAGGTAGGTTTGGATGAATTTTAAAACTTTTCTAATATTTTAAAGCTTTTTTCTATTGATTTACAATAATCTTACACTGTACTGGGTGTTTTTAGGCCACAATAAAAAGTATAAAATGATCATTTTGTACCGTACTAGCGCTTTTGGGCCACAAAAAAAAAAGTGCTTCAATTTAACGGACAGTCGGATTTAACAGACAAGCCCCCCCCCCCCCCCCCCCCCCCCCCCCACTAGTCCATTAAATTGAGGTTCCTCTGTACTCACTTTAAAAATCATGCATCACCAGCATTGTCATTTTAGTGAAGAGTGGACTTAGGGTTTTTATGTATTACCAATAACGGTGGTTAATTATTGTTTTCCTTTATGTGGCAGATTCTTTATATACAGCGCCATAAAAAGTATTGGCCCCCTTCTCAAATTCTTATATATTTGCATATTTTCGCAAGTTTAATCTTTAAGATCATCATGTAAATATTAGACTAAAATAAACCCAAGTGAACTAAATGCTGTTTTTAAATGGTGATTTCATTTATTACGGACAAAAAAAAAACTATTCAAAGTTGCCTGGCCCTGTGTGAAAAAGTAATTACCCCCCTTGTTAAATCATGAATTAATTGTGGCTAATCACAATTTTTGGTTGATTTCCACTGATCACACCCGAGCCTGATTATCTCCAGACCTGTTCAATCAAGAAATCACTTAAACAAAATCTTTCCCGACAAAAGATTTTAAAAAGCTGCAACAAAATGACACTATCCAAAGAAATTCCAGAACAGTCAAGAAATAAAGTAATTGACATCCATCAGTCTGGAAAGAGTTATAAAAAGCCATTTCTCAAGTTTTAAGATTCCAGCGAGCCATAGGGAGAGCCATTATCCTCACATGGAGAAAACATGGAACAGTGGTGAACCTTCCCAGGAGTGGCCGGCCTACAACGATTACCCCAAGAAAACAGAACTGACTCATCCAGGGGGGCACAAAGGAACCCAGGATAACTTCTAAAGAACTGCAGGCCTACCTTGCCTCAGTTAAGGTCAGTGTTCATGACACAACAATATGGAAGAGACTGGGAAAAAATGGCATCCACGGCAGAGTTCCAAGGCGTACACATAAGGGCTTGTCTTTTGAAAACAAAAACAAAAACAAAAAAAACATCTGAATGATTCCCAAGACTTTTGGGAGAATATTATATGGACTGATGAGATGAAAGTTGAGTTTTTTAGTAGGTGTGAATTCACGTGACAGCTGGCGTAAATGTACAGCATTTCAGAAAAAGAACATCATACGAGCAGTCAAAAATGGTGGCGGTAGTGTGATTATCTTGGGTTGCACTGCTCCTTCAGGACCTGGACAACTTGCTGTGACCTGGACACCTTGCTGTGATTGAAGGAACCATGAATTCTGTTTTAACAGAAAATCCTGAAAAAGAATGTTCAGCCATCAGTTTGTGACCTCGAGCTGAAGCACACTTGGTTTCTGCTGCAGGATAACGATCCAAAACACAACAGCAAGTCAACTTTTTTTCCCCCCCAACCTATCCTGTTCAGCTGCATGGCCTTGCAGAATGGTGGATCTGTATGCCTTTTGTGCTGGAACAGTTTTGCTGTGCAACGGGGCAGTTTGAAATACTCCCTCTGCTCATTTTTTTTTTTTTTATTATTCTGATGTTTATTGAAAATGCAGCCGGACAGAAAACGGTTTTAGTAGACAGACAGCGGGATAGAGTGGACAAGGGGTGAGAACAATAGTTAGACCGTCTAGATATTTGAGCACAAGTAACGTTACAACCGTCAAAGGGCAGAAAAGGATGTGGGAAATTAGCAAGGCAGTGCTACTGACGAGTTGTGCAGTGGGATGCTTTTATAGTGTCTAAACACCTGTAAGAACCCATGAGTTGATATGTTAGTATAACCTGCGTTGTTATTCGTGGTCCCAGCACAAGCAATTCAATCCTTTAGCGTGTCTAGTGAACTTATTCGTGAATGAACACCATGTCACATGCATGTTAGTCAACTGGTGTACGGACTTGCCGAGCTGGCACATTGAGGAAGGGGGGCCCGGGTGGGCGACCACCTTCTGAATGGCTTAAAAAAAAAAAAAAATGAAGGTTTTGGAGTGGCCCAGTCAAAGTCCGATTGAAATGCAGTGGCATGACTTTAAATAGGCCGTTTATGCTTAAAAAGCCTCCATTTTTGCTGAATTCAAACAATTCTGCAAGGAAGAGTTGGCCACAATATCGCCACACAGATGTGAAAGACTCATTGCCAGTTATACAAAACACTTGATTTCAGTTGCTGCTGCTGAGGATGGTCCAAGCAGTTATTAGGCTTAGGGGGCCATTACGTTTTCACATAGGGCCAGGTAACTTTGAATAGCTTTTTTGTTTTGTTTTCCTTAATCAATGAAATCACCATTTAAAAACAGCATTTTAAGTTAACTTGGTTTACAGTTATCTAATATTTACATTTGTTTGATGATCTTAAACAAAGTGGAAAAACTAAGCAAAAATATAAGAATTTAAGAAGGGGGCTTTTTTAAAAGTATTGACTTTTTCACAGCACTGTATTTACCAGAGCAGGCTACGATATATAGTTAGAAAATAATCTCTTAGTGAACCAGCATGTGGCTCATTGCTTATGGATAGTTTTGAATGCCCTGTTCCAAGTAATTGTAAACAATTGTACGTTTGGTAAGTATAAGTGGGACAGAAGCCATTTCCTGCAATACATAGGAGAGATTGTACTGAGCAAACGAGGTACAATGAAGCCCCACCTTTTTAGGTTCACTATTAACAAATTCACTTTTTTATTTTTTATTTTTACACAATTTAGTAACTTGGAATCGGGTGTTAAAAAATAACCATGGGCAATGAGCCACATGCTGCTTCACCATAACATCGTTATCTGATCTCATGGAGCAGCCTTTTCGGGTCAGTTTCCACTTCTAAAAAAAACAAACTGTTGAGTCCATGACCGTTTATATGCCCGGAACTGATTCTTTATTTTCAATTATTTCCGATGGAACTGATTGTGTTGTTCGAAGCACACGAATTTGCATCTGCTGCTTCGTAAACCTTTTAACACCGAAAAGCTCTGATTCCTGGGTGTGAACTTTCATAGTAAATGTTGATGTACAGTAGAAAAGGACAATGTCACCACGTATGCCAGAGCGATTTTGGTACTTAAATGGTACAGTATATCAATAAACCAGGAGTATAGTAGTCGTGCACCCTATTTAAAACGTGCAAAGCGTTAAGCCTCAAGTTTGTTTCGTAGGATTTCGTACAGTAATTACAATTTGGGCTACCTGAAAGAACTTTCTAATGAAAACAACCCCAATCCTTCACGTGTTCAATGAAAAGCTGGCCTTCATTACCACCGTACATCTTCATCTTATGAACAATCGTCCATAGGGCTGTTTTCAAGTTCAGAAGATGCCATACTCCCGCAGAGACGAGAGCAGCACCGTGTCCTTAATGTCGCTGAACACCTTGCGGATGTTGTCCGTGTCTGTGGCGCAGGTGTGGTGCGGGTAGAGGCTCCTCCCCTCCTCCCTGTTTTCCGGGTTGTTGGTCTGCTGCTGGTACAGCTTTTGGATGTATTTTTTGGCATCCTCCGCGTCCTGTCTCCTACCTGGATGGAAGAGGACAGAGTGGGGAATGTTAGTCAGAAACACATGGAGATTGCTAAGCAGAAAAAAACGGGGAGAAAAAAAAAGTATACATTTTGATGGAGGAGGAGATTACATACTACATACATTACTTGGAAAAAGTTTCATAAAATAATACAGGACTTTCAGGGGAAATTTCCAGATGAACCTAAATTCAAAGGAAATCGAAAATCTGCGAGTACAGTGGTGCCTTCAGATACCAGCGACTTGACTTATGGGGTTGTTTTATTTGTTTTTTTTTAGAATTGAGTCGTCGTTTGACCGATTTTGTGCTTTGTTTTCCGACACGATCGCTGTATGGTGGCAATGACTCAACTCACTTCACAACAAGCAGCCGATTGGCAGATACAATTAGTGACCAATTCTTCAAAAAAGAGGCTTCATTCTATTGATTGCCGATCCTAGTTGAAGCTTACTGTCAAACAAAGAGAATAACACCTTGTGTGCCTAAAACAACCACATAGCGCACCCTTTCAGTCCACTAGCTTAATGCTAATGCTAAATAGCATCTATGTTGCAGCGCTTTAACCCTTTAAGCAACATTCTTAACACAAATGGTGCAGCAACACATGTAGACAGATAATATAAAAGTACTCACTGTCATATATTTTTTATCCACCGCGAAGAATGACTAATATTAATTCCGGACTGATGAGCAGAGAGTGGAGTTGAGATGTCAAAAAATCAACAGTATATCCATCTGTCTTATACTGCCCCCAGGTGGCCAAGCCTGGCACACCAGAAAATGTAGCACAATAGCTATTCAATTGATGCAGTGTGGCAAAAACGGTTTAATTATTTTAATGCTACTTAATTATGTCATTGCTTTATGTTTTTATAAAGTACAATATTACAGAGTGCTATTTTTCCTAAGTCATAATAATAATAAAAAAAATACTAATAATAATACTAATCGATATTTTTTTAGGAAAGTACAACATCAACAGTTTGTCTTCTTTTTAGGAAATGAACAATGAAGACAAGTGCAACAGCAACAGTGTGAACTTATGATGCTATGAAAACACTAATAATGGCATTTGTTTTTACTTTGGCTCCATCTCGCGATCCCTTGGATATTAAGCCACATCCTGCATCACTATCTCTAAAAGCAAAATTATTATCTGCAGAGATTATTTCATCCCATCTAAAATCATATTTGTACAAAAATAAAGAATCGATCGTTTTGTGTGTTCATTGTACGTCCACACTGCCGCATCCCCGCTCTGCGCACACACACGGGATTTGAGGGGAAGGCGATCTATCTGTCTGTGGTTGCCATGGGCTACAGGAGGACAGGGGGCATGTTGCTGGAGGTGGAAGATGGGGAGTGTCAAGGAGTGCTCTGCATGCAGCCTTTCACACCAGCAGCAAAGGCCAAATGTGAAAAATATGTACTTATGTATGTAATACAAAAAAAAAAAAAAAAAAAAACAAGTACCTGCCGGTAAGTGAGTCATTTGAAGGCGAACTTTAGAATGGGTTAAAATAGCCCTTAATTATGGTTCATGTTGGTGATGAAGAAAAGGAATTTGGAGTGGGTGGGAAAGTCACTTGGCAAATGATTTTGTGACTGAGTGCATGAGTCACACAAAGAGAAAACACTGGATGAGAGTGAATCAACATGACAACCAACTAACTACCATTCAGCTCACTCATACATCATCTTATATGTACATTACACATAAAATAGCATCTTAAAAATCACTTGCAGACGCTCCTCTCTCATTTTTGGCCCAACAGTGCGTCCGTCTGCAATAAATGTCTGTACGGCGGACAGTGGCCAAATGTTTCCAGGCGGCTCAAATTGGTTCCGGGCGGCGCAAATATGCTTTTATTAATACTTTTGATTGACATTTTTGCGTCGACCAATTTTTGTGGTCGACTTAGCCGAGTTGGACGATTTTTTTTTTCACAGCCCTAGTCTGCAGTAGCATTAGTCCGTGTTGAAAAATAATTAGCGCTAATTGCAGAAATTAGGGGGAAAAAAACCCACATTATAAAATCAGTTACGTACGATTTTAAAATCTGCGAGACCGCAAAAAGTGAACCGCGATATGACGAGGGATGACTGTATGACTGTACTGCAATTTTTCTGACATTTTTGTTTGGTGGTGTGCTGTGAGCTTTTTCTAATTTAAAATACAGTATGTGTCTTGGCTCAAAAAAAAAAAAAAAGGTTAGGAAACATGCAAGGGAGGGTTTTAAAGCTCATTGCCAACCTGGGCAAACAACGCTTACCCATGAAACCGGGGAAGTATTTCTTCAGGTCCGAGGATAGGATTTTGTCGGCCAGGATGTCAGTTTTGTTGAGGAAGAGTATGATGGAGGTCCTGTGGAACCACGGCGAATGGATGGTGGTGTAGAACAAAGCCAGGCTCTCCTGCATGCGGTTCTGAGACACGCACAAACACGTTTTGACAACAATAAAACTACCCTAAATGTCATTCTTTCACCCTTTTCCTGAAGTGAACACACAAAATATGGTATTTAAAAATGTGCCATTCTTCTGTAACTGTGCTTCGTTTGTGTACACTGAGACTGTACAAATTTGACCAGTGTCTACCACAATGAATTTTTCGATTTACCAGTACATGAATGTGCAGTACATTTTAAACATAGAAAACAGAAGTGATACAATGAACTAAACAAGAACCTGCAACGGAGCAAATGCTTTCCCTTCATTAATTCAGAATTAATCGATTTGTTAATGTCAGACAGGCTATTAATACATTTTGAAACGTTGTGTAGTAAATAATTGGATGTAGACAATTATTATGAGGATATTCTCGATGTGTGCATAGAAAATGAACAACAGTATGTAAAGGTTAAAATGGTGCAATAAACGCCTTGGTGTCAGGTATGGAGGGAGTTTTTCTTGTGTGAGAGTGCCACTTTGTGGCACATTGGCAAAGTGACACTGACAAGACTGTGACAAGGTGGGGACACTTACAATGGTGTCCCTCTCCTCCAGGACCTGGTCGTACTCGCTGAGGGAGGCCAGGAAGATGAGCGAGGTGACGTTCTCGAAGCAGTGGATCCATTTCCGACGCTCTGACTTCTGACCGCCCACGTCCACGATCCTGTTCGAGAATTGCCGAGGAACAAGAGGAAGAAGGGGAAAAAGTGAGGAAAAGCGTACTAGATAACAATTGACAATCCAAACTGAATTGAAGAGCGAAGCAGATTACAGACAAGGCACAGGGCACTTTAAAAAAAAATAGCATATTAACGACTGTTTGATTGATTTTCATTTGTCTCAACCAAGCACAAGCATAATAATTTACATTTTTTTTTTTAAAAACCTGTGATAAAGTACAAGTTCGAGAAGGGGCTGAAGGAAGCAAAGCTTGTTAGGTTAAGTTTAACTTTAAGATTCAATTCAGCCACCCCTTACATTGTGATGATTTCAATATCCATAACAACATACATAATCCATTAATCCATGTTTTCCATCCATCCATCCATCCATCTTTACTTTAAAATAAAATGAAGCCACCGGCACGGTGGAAGACTGGTTAGCACATCTGCCTCACAGTTCTGGGGACTGGGGTTCAAATCCCAGCCCCGCCTGTGTGGAGTTTGCATGTTCTCCCCGTGCCTGGGTGGGTTTTCTCCGGGTACTCCAGCTTCCTCCCACATCCCCAAAACATGCGCGGTAGGTTGACTGAAGACTCCAAATTGCCCGAAGGTGTGAATGTGAGTGCGAATGGTTGTTTGTTTCTATGTGCCCTGCGATTGGCTGGCCACCGGTTCAGGGTGTACCCCGCCTCTCGCCCGGAGATAGCTGGGATAGGCTCCAGCAGCCCTAGTGTGGATAAGCAGTAAAGAAAAATAAAATGAAGCCCTTATAAAAAGCATGCTAACTAAAATAATTTCAAACTAGCTGTCCAATTTGTAGTTTTTTGAAGCTGTTTGTTTGTAGTTTGTACTTTTAAATTGTTTTAAGTTGCACATTTTTATGTTCTCATCTAGTTTTTTTCTCCACAATTTCACAGTACAAAAAGAGATGATGAGATGATATATTATCATCTTCTTATCATATTATTATGATATATATATATATATATATATATATCATATTTTTCAGAGTTGAATAAATAGTCGGCTGTTTAAGAGTACAATTGATGAACAATGTCTATGCTGTCTTTGTGGTTAATTCTGCTGTTATAACCCTCGAAGGAAAAGATATTTGCACACAAACGGTGGAGTAACATGTAGGCAGACAATATAGCAGTACTCACAGGCATATATTCTTTATTCTTTTAAAATGACTAATGTAACCGAAGCTTACTGACTCAGTTGCAAAACTCTTCTTTGTGTGTGTCTCTATGTCTGTGCCTTTATGTACAAGGTGCGAATATTTGAAGGAGCACCACCATGTCCATTGAATTGTAGCAAAAAAATGTGGCAAAAACTGCTTAATTCTTTACATTCCATTCAATGATGTCATTACTGTATGTTTTTATAAAATACAATATTATAGAGTGATATTTGTCTCTATTGAAAAACACATTTCCATTTATTTCAATGGGAAAAGATTTAATTAAACCCTTAGGGCACCGCTGTAATAGGATTGTTGTTCATGGGAGAATAGCTACTGTGAGTCACCTGAGCGTGATTTTATTGATGGTAAAGGAATAGTCATGGATGCCCGTGGTGGGGAATCGGACTCTCAGCACGTCCTGTTCTGTGGGGATGTAGTCTGGCTCTGCGATGCGATCCAGTTGGCTCATGTAGCTGAACGCACACAGACACAGAAACTCTTTTTAAAAATGTGTCAGTTAGAAGTCATGAAACTGCAGCTAGCGATATGGCCTCCCACCTGTGTGGAAAACAAACACAAGTGATGGAAGATACGTGATGAATTAGCCGTGATTAAAAAGACGAGACGGGAGCTGAGCCACTATGTACAGATGAGGCCTTTATGGCCACTATTGAGGCAAACACACACACACACACACACACACTACTTGGCAAACAGAGGAACACGGGAGGCAAACAGTGACTTTGTGTTTGATTGACTTTTCCATTAGGAAAACCCCAAAGCCACTTCATCTTTCCGTGTTATATGATTTTATTTTCATTGAATGAAAAAAAACGTAAGCAGTGAAATGAGTCAGAAGGAACCACTTCCCTCGACTGGCTGGATTGCAAAAATATTGACTAACAGGAACTATGTGATGACTGCAGAAAATGTTTCAGTAAGAAAATGAATCAAGACTTTCAGGAATTTCTCCTCAATTGTTTATTTTTTCCAAATGGCATATAAGGAGAGAATATACAGGTGCATCCCCAGAAAATTACAATACGGTCAATCATTTCATTTATTTCAGTAGGTCAATTGAAATAGTAACTCATATAGATCTAAAGACTCTTTAAAACTACTTTTTAGAAGGCAAGTTTTGATGTAAACATTACCTGTCCGGTAAAAAAAACGCCCAGATGCGAAGTGGGATAGAAAACATTGCACTCACTACTCGGTGGAGTCCAGCAGCTGGTACTCGCGTCGTCGGCTGTAGCAGACCTGCATGCCGGAATCGGCCCAGAGGCGGCGGATGGCGTCCACGCAGTCTCGCTCCAACTTGGTGATGTGCGCCGTGTTGATGTTCTCGATCTTACTGGCGTAGAACTGCGGGAGAGTGTGAATGAGAAGCGCGGTGGTGGGAAGTAACCAAGTACAAATGCGAGTACTTACATAAATTGATTATGATTCAGTTACTGGTTTGGTCCATAACATGTCAGAAAATACCTACAAAGGTTGATCATTGTTGTCCAATGTCTTATTTGGATTCAACACAAAGATAACAAATCTGCTTTCATGGAGGACTATAGAAATCTGAGAATATTTACAGATGAGAGGCTGACATTCTGAGGGTTTAAACAATTTTAAGTTAATGTCAAATCATTAATTGTACCTTTAAACTCAAAACACTCATATTTCAAATGATCTTTCCCCCATGGCATTCATTTTTTCAAGCATCCCTCCAAAAAAAAAAATAATAATAAAAAATTTGTAACTTGGTTTTAATAGGATAAATCTATAAAATATAATATTTTACTTTATAAAAACATACAGCAATGACATATTTGAATAGAATGTGAATAAATGAAATGGTTTTCGCCGCATTTTTTGCTTCAATTCAATAACATTGTGCTTGTCCTTCTGGTCAGCATGCCTTGGTCACATGGGGGCAGTATAACACAATACATGGAGACACCTAAGCAGCTCAGTAAGCCACAGTATTATTAGTCATGCGTTGCCGAGGATAAAGAATATATGCCTGTGAGCATTGTTATATATCCATCTGTATGTGTTGCTCCACTGTTTGTGTTCAAATATCCGTTGCTTAGAGGGTTATAACACCGCAACGCCAACGCTATTTGTTAGCCCGTCTATGGCGTTTCCCATTATGCGTTAGCATTAAGCTAGCGGACTTTAAGGCAAAGTTATGTGGTTGTTTTAAATACACAACGTCAACTAGGAGTTGGCAATATGCAGCTTGAAACTTAGATTTGCACAATTGCTCATCATCTGCCAAACCGCTGCTTGTTGTGAAGTGAAATTTCAATACATTTACGAGGGCTTTTTGACTTCTCTGCCAATGTGCAAGAGTTTGAGTCAGTACTTCTGCTTTTACGCAAATATCTGTACTTAGAGTGTGAATACTTTTGCCACCGCTGCAGAAGTGCAACTGGTTGTGCTCATAATGGACCTTGTTTATGTCTATTTAGAGACCAGAGGGGGCCCGGGTGGGCGGACTTGCTCGTGAGCGGTCCAGCGAGCCCGCATGCATACAGCAAGTGTTTGTATATGTTTGCGAGCGCACCTCGTTGTCTGGGTTTGAGTAGGGAATTTTGAGCGTGGTCATGGCGCCTGTCATGGCCTTGATGGCCGTGAAGATGTTCTGGAAGATGCATTTAGTGAATTCTTTCCTGTCCTCCTCCGAGAAGCCCCGACCGTGGATGATCCTCATCTGGCGGATGAAGGTTGTTTTTCCACTCTCGCCAGTTCCTGAGGAAGCAAGTGGCACAAATGATACCAATATGTACTAATATAGATTGTAGGCTACTCCACAAGCATGAAGGAACTCAGAAATACTTGAAGGCGGGAGTGTGTGCTTAATGTCATTTTAGGTCTTTGATGAGAAGAAGATGGATTCTACAAAGAGGTATTAGGGTCATAATGAAAAGAAAAAATAAATAATCAGATTGCAAGAATAACGGAGTAATTTTGATGGTACAATGTCATATTTTACGAAATAAATACAAAAAAAGAAATGATATTTTCAAGAACAATCGTAGTATTCCTACAAAGGTATGACCTTTCTTTTAACCTTCTTACTTTATCAGGATAAAAATCATACTATTTCTGTAATATTAAGACTATTTGGCTCAAAACTTTTTGATCAGAAATACAAATGTATTATTACAATTTTGTAGGTCAGAAAATAGAACTTTTTTCTCGTAATATAAAAACTTTTTTATTTGAAAAAAACCAAAAACAAAACAAACAAAAAAGGACGGCGCTCTTGTAAGATTCCAACAATTTTTCTCTCCCCCTAATACTTCTTTGTTGGCTTCTCTGTGTAACACCTCTTTGATTAATCTGAAAAAGATAACGATAGGATAATCAAAGAAACTTGAACTGAAGGCTGGAGCCAGCAGTCTCATAATCCCTGTGAATATTGAAATGTGATGTTCCATCATAACCGGGGTTTGTCAAAGTTCCAGAAAACACCATGTAGTGTGAAATGACACTGAACAGCTGTTTACAAAGACCTTTTAACAAACATTTTTCTCTGGACATTTGAGCGGGAGATTGGAGACATATGCGGCATTCGCAACCAACACTGAGCCGAATTATCCTTCTTTTTTTTTTTTTTTTTTTTTTTTTTTACCAATATCCAGAACAATCAGTGTTACAGCCGTAACCAGTCTAGCGATCACAATCGGAATCATTCTTGACATACTTGCATGTGGACACATGCTTGGCATACTTCCCTCTCCCGTTAGGCCACCAAACAGGCCAGGCTACACATCGTAACACATGGGTGTCAAACTTGTTTTCATCACAGGGCACATGGTAGATATTGTTACCCTAAGCAGGGCTAGTTAGAAATGGGGAAACCATAAATGTATGATTGCAGAGGGTGTAATGGTAGGCCAACAATCACTGTTCAGTCCCTGCCTTGGTTTTAAGGTCACATTTCAGTTGACACTGGGGCACAAGGGACATTATGCAAAACAAACTGCTTTTATCTTGTGCAAACAGGAACATATTTAATTATATTTGAAATAGCTTCAATACTTTTTGAAATAGCTTCAATACTTTTAAGAAAGTGCAACATCATCACTTTGTCTTCTTTTTAGGAAATGAACGATGCAGACAAGCGCAACATAACAGTTGAATACTGCAAAGTCTTAGGCTATAAAAACACTAATATGGCAAATTGCGGAGGACATGGATTAACCTCTGCCGTAAATCGTACAAAAATTTGAGCAATGGCTGCTCCCGCTAAGAAGGTTTATAATTGCCTATACGCAGGGGTGTCAAACTCATTTCTGTCACAGGCCACATTGTAGTTTGGACTTCCTTTGGAGCGCCGTTATGACTGTGAACCCTAACACAGTGGACCTTCACATACTCACGGCTCGGCAGCCGCGGATTCACTTATTCACAGATTTTCTTTTTTACCATTTTCCCCCCTTTTTTTCCATTTCATTAAAAAAATAATCTAATTTATTTTTCAATATTGTTTTTTTCTTCATTTTTATGAATTGCGGGGGTCCACTACAAATGAATTATCACCTCATATAATTACACATACACAACAAATTGAGGGATAACTACACTTGAGATCCAGAAGCCTCTAAAAACATGTTTTTTAACTATTATAAAATGTATTTTAAAATGCAGATTGGTAAGAAAAAATACTCTACTACTATATTTCTATGTCATTAAAAGTATAGAAAATTTGTAATTTTTATATTTTCACAGGAAACATGAAGTTGACGCACATGATTTGCTTGCGCGGGCCACATAAAATCATGTGGCGGGCCGGATCTGGCCCCCAGGCCACGGCTTTGACACCTGTTGGCTATAGGAATAAATATTCCACAAACTATTATCCCAAACACATTAAACTCTATTAGGGCAACTAGCGCTGTCACTCTTGAATATTTTTAGAGAGGCAGGGTACACCCTGAACTGGTCGCCAGCCAATCGCAAGGCACATGTAAACAAACAACAGCTCACACTCACATTCACCAATGACTATTTATTACCCAATTATTATTATGTATTGTTTTGTATTGTTTAATAATTAAGCCAGGCCAAATAAACAATTAATGTTACACAAGAGGGAGTGTTGTACTCACTGGTTTTTGAAACTGAGAGCTACTGTACTTCTACTAATTCATGGAAAGTGCTACTCGTGCGATGTACACTTCCAAGGCTACTTTAAGTTCAACTACATGCCAAAGGTCATTCAAATAACAATTATTTTCCTAATAGATTAGACAGACTATGTTTTTCCCCATAAATTGATGATGATTCATTTACTGCTTTGAATTTTTTTTGTTGTTTTCCAAAGTAAAAGCAGATGCTTGCAAATCATGAAGGACTACAGATATCTGAGAATATTTACTTTTGAGAGGCCGAAATCAGAGGATCAGCTCCTCCCTGACATCCAACAATCGCCTCTCAGTTGAGCTACAGCAGTGTTTTGAGACACGAGTGCCCCGACTTACTTGCTTGACTTTGAGATACGAGTCGTTGTTTGGATCGAATATTTTGACTTAAGATAGAAGCAAAAACCTGAGATATGAGCGCGCTCCAGACCCCCACCACAGCGGCCGGAATGGAATTTCTATTCATTTCAATGGGGAAAGATGATTTCAGATATGAAGTGCGTCGAAATACGAGCATGGCCACGGAACATTAAACTCATACCTCCAAAGGGCACCACGTAAAAACGCGAATAGCTTTTTTCCGCTAATGTCTGTGGACAGGTTCCACAGCAAAAAAAAACTAAACAAAAAACGGAACCGATTTGTGTACGATTATTCTAATGTTATTTCTATTTGCTTTGGCTCCAAGTGAAGAGGCCAGGAGAGGCTGTTTAAATTGTAATGGAGGTTGCATGTGTACTGTGCTCAGGGTTTACCCCGCATCTCGCCTATAGCGGGGATAGCCTCCAACTCACCTGCAACCTTAATAACGACAAGCGCTGTGGAAAATGGATGGATGACAGGATAGATGTATTCTTAGTTCTTTTTTAAATCTAGATTGCTAGCCATGACCTCTGCTAACCAGAAGCCGAGGTGCACTGTATTTGATTACTTACTAGGCAATTCTACTTCTTGTCCCTTACCCAATATATTCCATGTGAGAACCCTAATAATAAAATCATTGCCTATATTAAGAGTTTAAACTAAGATGCCAGCTGTATTACTACAAAATATTTCCTTTGCACCAATGTACTATTTTCCTCTAAGACAGGGCTTTGGCGCCATTTTGTGGAATCTTGCGGCATTTCGGAAAGCACAACAAATGTGAATAAGTGGGGTTTTCAGTTAATAGCTGGGAATAGGTTCCACAGGGGGAAAACAAATTTATGAATTTGAATGAATTTATGAATATTGAAGTGCAAATATGCGGGGCATTACTGTACATAATCAACCCTGTATTTGGTTATGATAATTTCCATGCCTAGTTTTGAACAGAAGTCACGGACCAATAAAGACCAATAAAGTTTTTGCGGGCCGCATAAAATGATGTGGAACGCCATAGTTTCACACCTGTGAGCTAACAGAAAAGGTGGTTGGCATCACTCACCCAACAAGAGGATTTTGACCTGCCGCTGCTCCTTCCGCTTCTGAACCTTGAGTTGGCGCTTGATCTCCTTGTCCACGGTGATGGACCTCTGCTCCTCCTCTGAGAGGCAGCACATGCAGGTGCGCCGGCAAAGGTCCCAGCAGCCCGCCATGGCCCAAACACACCTGACGTCAAACCACCCACATCTCAGCGTTAGCCACACAATTCTCTGCAGTGAAACACCATTAACTTCTCATTTGTAAACATTTGCCCACATAGGAATGAATGTAAATTCTATAAAACCGTTATCAACTGTACAGTAATTCCCCCATAATTCCACTAAAGCCCTGTCTAAATAGAAATTGATGTCAAGGAAGTATGTCGAAGTAATACAGCTTGACTGTTTTTATGTCAGGGAAGAGATAAGATTAGCTTTTGTTGTTAGTGGAAGTGTACATGTAGACAAAATCAAATCATCTGTAAGCCATTTATTTTTAAGGTAACGTAATTATGAATTATATTTTTGTGTTTTGGGATCATAGTTGTTGGTATACTTATGGTTTCAACTATTAACATAAGACATTTTAAAACATGTTGGGGGGCGTCTATTACACGTGGCTGGGCTTTGCCCCTATCTATCTTTTTGCAATTACTGTACAGGCAATATGTTAAGTCACGTTCCTAACTGTAATATAAGCAAAAAGGGTCATTGACCATTGTATAATAAAACTCAAATGAAGTCAAACCCTTCACCCTCGGAAGACATCTGACTTTTTTTTTTTTTTTTTTTTTTGAATTATTTGGTCATTTTACATACTACTGAGCCATGATGCTTTCAATTACATGCTATTTACACTAGCACCTAGATAAAATCCAACTCCAATGAAACATTATTGTTGTCATACACCGTTATACTGTAGTTGTCTATTATTTTTTTCTCTGTTGTCTTTTCACAGTCTGTGCCCTCACCATGTGTTATGATGTAAAGTAATGTATTATGTAACTATGTCACACTGTTCAGTTTGTTGTCCTTGTACAACCCCAATTCCAATGAAGTTGGGACGTTGTGTTGAACATAAATAAAAACAGAAGACAATGATTTTCAAATCATGTTCAACCTATAATTAATTGAATACACTACAAAGACAATATATTTCATGTTCAAACTGATAATCATGATTGTTTTTAGCAAATAATCATTAACTAAGAATTGTATGGCTGCAACACGTTCCAAAAAAGTTTACCACTGTGTTACATCACCTTTTCTTTTAACAACATTCAATAAACGTTTGGGAACTGACGACACTAATTGTTGAAGCTTTGTAGGTGGAATTCTTTCCCATTCTTGCTTGATGTACAGCTTCAGCTGTTAAACAGTCCGGGGTCTCCTTTGTCGTATTTTACGCTTCATAATGCGCCACACCTTTTCAATGGGAGACAGGTCTGGACTGCAGGCAGGCCAGTCTAGTACCTGCACTCTTTTACTACGAAGCCATGCTGTTGTAACACATGCAGAATGTGGTTTGGCATTCGCTTGCTGAAATAAGCAGGGGCGGCCATGAAAAAGACGTTACTTGGATGGCAGCATATACTTCTCCAAAACCTGTATGTACCTTTCAGCATTAATGGTGCCTTCACAGATGTGTAAGTTACCCATGCCATTGGTACTAACACAGCCCCATACCATCACAGAGGCTGGCTTTTGAACTTTGCGTCCATAACAGTCCGGATGGTTCTTCTCCTCTTTGGCCCGGAGGACACGACGTCCACAATTTCCAAAAACAATTTGAAATGTGGACTCGTCGGACTACAGAACACTTTTCCACTTTGCATCAGTCCATCTTAGATGAGCTCGGGCCCAGAGAAGCCGGCGGCATTTCTGAGTGTTGTTGATAAATGGCTTTTGCTTTGCATAGTAGAGTTTCAAGTTGCACTTACGGATGTAGTGCCAAACTGTATTTACTGACATTGGTTTTCTGAAGTCTTCCTGAGCCCATGTGGTGATATCCTTTACACATTGATGTCGGTCACGGGCATTCAATCCTGGTTTTCGGCCTTGCCGCTTATATGCAGTGATTTTCTCCAGATTCGCTGAACCTTTTTGATGATATTATGGACCGTAGATGATGAAATCCCTAAATTCCTTGCAATTGTACGTTGAGGAACATTGTCCTTAAACTGTTTGACTATTTTCTCACGCATCTTCTCGCCCCATCTTTGCTTGTGAATGACTGAGCAATTCAGGGAAGCTCCTTTTCTACCCAATCATGGCACCCACCTGTTCCCAATTAGCCTGTTCACCTGTGGGATGTTCCAAACAGGTGTTTGATGAGCATTCTTCAACTTTCTCAGTCTTTCTGTTTTTATTCATGTTTAACGCAACGTCCCAACTTCATTGGAATTGGGGTTGTATTGGTATTTGCTTCTATTCTTTTTTGTTTGCCGGGTCAGCACTGCAAATAAGAGTCTGTTCTCAGTTGAAATGACACTTGCGCTCCAAGATCGAATGAGTGTGATAGGAGTGACTTTGTTTTAGACACGCTACACTGTCACTGTGAACTTTGAATGAAGGTTAATATAACTGCATCAAGACTACTAGGTCACCCCGAAATAATTTACCGCAACTGTTAAAGGAGCATGGATGTAAACAACATTGTACATTGCAGTACATTCAATATACACAAGAACATTTGTATATTACTTGATAACTGGTTATATTACAAGAGATTTTAAATGGTATTTTTTTCACTGGGGCGTTTTGTGAAGACCAGTATTTGTTTTGGGGGGCTGGCAATCGGTTTTAGGAGTGTAGGACAACAAATGTTCGCTATTAACACATACTACCCAATATTTGGAGGGGGCGTGTTTGACAAATTTTTAGGGGGGCTGAATCACCCCTAAAACAAGTTGCCATTCATTTCATGTAATGTTAAGGGAAAATCTCGGCGACATGGCGGAACATGAGCCAGGGAGCATTAACAACCCAGATGCAACAGATTAAGAGAAGGAATATGTTTGATTGCCTTAAGAAAATGGTTTGACGCCTACAATAAGGCTTTGTGTCGTGCGCCAGTTTAAAACCACCAACTTCTGGGTTCAGCTAGTGGTACACTCGCCTGACTTGGGCACAGTTCCAAACTGAACAGGATAAGTGTTAAAATGTGAAAATGGATGCATTGATAGATGAAGGGACTTTTTGGGTTTTTTTTTTTTTTTTTTTACTCAAGGAGTTGAATCACTACTTCTATTTTTCACAGTATCTGTACTTCTACTCAAGTTCCTAGTGTGAGTACTTTTGCTACCTCTTGTACTGTACTTAACTGACAGTAAACATTCTTTTTTACCTTTTACATTCAGAATCTGGACTTTTATACTTTTACTGACTTAAAGGAGTGAATCAGTACTTCTACTTTTACCACTTTCTTTTGCACAAATATCTGTACTTCTACTTACTTACACAGTGTGAGTACCTTTGCCACCTGTGGTATTGCATATAATTGACAATTAAAAAAAAAAAAAATCATTTGAAATTTTTGCACTTGAGCACATTTTTTTTTTATTTTTTTTTTTTTACTTTTATACATTGACTTATGTAAGTGAGTCGAAGCGGTGCTTTTTATTTGACCAGTCTTTTTATTTGAACACAAGTATCTGTACCTGCATATCTGTGTCATTCGGGTAAACGGAGTAACTTTGGTTGTGAGTTGAAGTTAGAGCTCAAGCGTCATCAGAATGACCGAAATGACAAAAAACACTCCAGTACCTTAGAGAGAGCTCAGTCCGTCACAGCGTCTCGTTCACGTGGTCCATGTCCCGTCAGATGCCCGGTCCGGTGCACCTGCGGGCCAAAGTGCAGCTGGAGCGGCCTAACTGTGTCATTCGCATTCACAAGTCCGACCTTTATTTTGTCACGAACCAACCTGCTGCTCGGGTAGATCCACGTCGCACCTCGCCTACGCAGGAATGTTCCGTGTCCACGCTCCGCGGTTGGAATGCGCTCTGGGCGACCGCGCCGCAAGAACGCCGCGACCGCAGCGGCGCCGGAAGAAACGAGACGGAAGCCTTCAAAATAGGATGGGTATCTTTGAAAGTCCACCGAGAAAGCGAAAGTATTGACACACTTGGAAGAAAATGGAATCATGTCAAATGTAGAAGTATTGATTCGACCCCTGTATTGAAGTTAAAAAAAAATAAAAAATAAAGTAACTTTAAAAAAAAAAAAAAAAAAAAAAAGCAACAATCTTCTTACAAATTTCACACATCATGAATTTCCCATTTAAAGATTTCACACTGAATAACTCACAGTTTGTGAGTAAATTATAAAGGCATTATCATTCTTTGGGTATATGTACTTTTCTGAGTGGTGTGCTGTAAGATTTCTATTATGTAAAAATATTACTGTAATGTGCCAAGGCCAGTGGTGGCAAAAGTACTCACATTCTGTACCGAAGATGTACAGGTAATTGTGTTTTAAAAAAAAAAAAAAAAAGAAAAACTGGTAAAAAGAAAAAGTACAGACTGAAATGTTTAAGTACCAAAGTAAAACGTAACAATGAATTTATACTGTCAAGACTCGTTTTGATATCTGGGCATAACTGAAAATAATAATCACTTTTTAAAAAAGATGCACATAAAATAGTTTACTTCATTTATTAACTTTCATGGTGTTTGTACTGGGGGGGGGGGAAACAAATCACTGGACACTCAAAATGTTTTCTTTTGCTCACTGAGTAGCAAAAAAATATATGCTGAATTAGCTATAGTGATAACAACTGACAACACCTTATTTGTAAAGTATAACTTTTTTCAGAAAATGTTTTTTAAGGGAAGAAGATGGTGGTTTTTACGCCGCCACAATGCATTTGTCACAAATCCTTCTTGGAGCCATCCACAGAAGTTTAAAAAAATATATAACAAGCCTTTTTCGACAGGGTAACGGGTAGAACCTACAGATTTTTTTTAAATGAAGAAAGTAAAACTAAAAAGTTGTCCGAAAAAAAAATCATGTAAAATGACCTGAAAACAATACTTAGAAGTACAGTAATGATTTGTACTTTTTTTTTGTTTTACTCCCCGTCACTGGTTGACAGGATGTAAACAAAGATGATTTAAGGGGCCCTTTTTGTTACCGCGTCAATGTTTTCCTGTTGACGTGCGACATGGTTGAAAGTAATTGATTTTTGATAGTTTCCATGGATGGCCAAGATTTTCCACACTACTGCGCCAAGACACATGCATGGCACCGATCTAAAATGTCACAGAAAATGTATATACTGAGATAATGCTTTGATCTGGCATACCTGTGCGAAGTTTGAGCGTTCTCCCCGTGCTCGCGTGGGTTTTCTCCAGGTGCTCCTGCTCCCTCCCATAGTCCACATCCCGCATGCCTATTAGATGACCCGAATGAGGACAAGGGCTAAAGAAAAATTGTATTTGAGGTTGACACTTTGAATAAAAATGAGTCACTTTAATAGTGACTCTTATTATTGTATGCCCATGGAAAATGTAGTCTTCAGTTAAACTGACATGCATGTTTTTAGAATGTGAGAGGAAGTGGTTTTTTTCTTCTTTTTTTTAAGCACATACACAACAAAATATATTATTTTGAAAGTCATCAACCCGAAATGTGTCACGTGTCTTTCTGTCATCATTTGGGATATAGTTTCGGCTGGCAGGAACTCTAGAATCTTCTCTGTCTCCAATTACGAAAGAAAGTATGAGGAAAAACTAAATGTGAACAGTTAACATGTTTATTAAAAATACAATCATTTTATGCTCTAAACCTTGGTTGAATCAGCATTATTTTGGGACAAGAAAATAATAACAGCAATGACTGACTGACTGACTGACTAAAACTGAGGGTCGGGGCCCGAAATGGCCCGCCAGAAGTGAGAGTAGAATGCAATTAACCATTAAGCAGGGACGCAGATTTGTGACCAAAGCTTTTCCATTCTTTTTTTAATATAGTAATATATTGCATACTGCAATTCATCTATCATGGTCCTGCTGTATCGTGGAATTTTTGTGTGTGCAAATGCATTGACAATGTATTAAGGAAGTGTATTTGAAAAAGTTTCAAAGTGATTACAGTGTGTGGGAGGAGTATTTGAAGGTTTCAACTATAAAACAATGTTTAAAATTTCCTTATGGTCATATTTTCTTTTTAATACATGTTATGCTTTTGGTACAGTATGAAAAGTAAAACTAAATGAGTTTGTTTTTAATACGTTGAAATGTGATTTTAAAAACTATACCGTCACTCTATGTGACAATGTTTAAAATTTCATTATGGTCATATTTTCTTTTTTATACATGTTATGCTTTTGGTACAGTATGAAAAGTAAAACTAAATGAGTTTGTTTTTAATAAGTTGAAATGTGATTTTAAAAACTACACCGTCACTCTATGTGACTGTTCGTTCATATTATATTGTAACATGCAGTATATTGCAATGCTTTGGTAATACATGATGTATTTTAGGAATTTGGTTCTTGAGCCGAAACACCTTGGGAAACCCTTTGAGCTCAACTAAACGCCCTTGTGGAAATCATGAGGAAATCTGTGAGTCTGCATATATCGCGAGTCATCTGGCGCAATGTCTTGAGAGCAATCCAGAGCAGGCATTTTGTCACTCCTCCCTCCTCGCAATGCTGGTCTGCTTATTTAGATGTCAATCTTTTGTCTTCTTTGTGCCTGCAGGACCGGTCTGTCCGGGCCTTTGTAGCCTCACTTATACGGAGAACGCCTGAGCTCCCGGTTACCATGGAAACCAAGTGAGGTAAACGTGTAAGCACGTACGTAAATGGGGATCAAGGAATTGAATTTCAACTCGAAAATTGTGACAGAATTATCAAGATCTAAGGGATCCATTCTGCCACACAACTCTTCTTTGCAATCATAAAACAGATGATTACATTCCTTAATATAAATACCATTCATGGATAATACAAAGTACAGATTACTGAATACGAGGGTGCGGCTCCCGTGGAACAGAGAAAAGAAAGTAATGAGCAAAAAAAAAAAAAGACGGGAAAATGAAGTAGGGAATTACAACACAGAGAGAGGGCGTGGGCTCCACCATAGGAGGAAATGATCTGCCTCATTCTCCCAGCATGCTTTGGGGTGGAAGGTGTCTTGTGTTCCACCTGCAATGCGAATGACTCGACGGTGATTCAGGAGGCTTTCCTCCCTTATCGTTTTCTGATGAATCTTTACAGCCGCCCCACAGCGGCCGGCGGTAGTAAGAGTGTTTAAAAGAAGAGACTTTGTCCCCTTATTGGCTGGCTGCTGTGGGAAACAGGCCATGATCAATGATTAAACTGAATGAGCTCATCAAATAAAACATCCGAATATCTGCTCAAACTGGTCCATTTCAACATCTCAACCATTCAACTTGACACAGCTGAAGTTGAGTTTCAGTTTAGTCGGGTTCAGAAATATTTGGGGAGTGAGAACGGATTTGAAGGGATTTTTGCCTTTATACATCACCACATTGGAGTTGAAAGAAAAACATTATGGAAACTATTTTATTTGTACACAGTCTCTGGAGTGCCTACCCACCTATCAAGAGTAAAATTATACAACCAAGTAGATCATATGTTGTCTCCTTATTTCTGGAAATCTGCCCCTAAAAACCAGCCAATACGTCATGGCAAGAAATGTGATGTAGAAATACACTAATCGCAAAAGGTTTGCGATATTGGGCTTTTTTTCTTCCAAGATGAACATTGAATGCACTGTAACGTTTACAGGTGAACTTATTTTTACTCTCTCTAAACATGCCCAGGTTCCATCTGTTCAATTCTTTAGTACTTTATGCCTCACTAGCTGTTCTCGAACTAGAAGTTGAATGGCTTAATTCACAACAGGTGTTGGATCCATGAAGATTTCCAAGGATGACCATTGTATACCTTTCTGTGACTCTTCCAGTCTTTCTGTATCTGCCATCAGACAACATCTGAAACCTTGCATTGGTGAGTGTTGATCAATTGTTGGTGTTTGCTCGATCGCATGACGTCCAAATGCGAACAGCATGATGAAGAGGACTGTTTACATACTAAAGGCAGGAACTTTGCTGGTTGATAAATATATATCAATATATATATATATATATATATATATACATACAGTGGGTACAAAAAGTATTCAGACCCCCTTAAATGTTTCACTCTTTGTTATATTGGAGCCATTTGCTAAAATCATTGAAGCGAATTTTTTTCCACATTAATGTACACACAGCACCTTGTATTGATAGGGAAAAAACGTAATTGTTGAAATCTATGCAGGTTTATTCAAAAATTCATAAAAACTGAAATATCACACAGCCAAAAGTATTCAGACCCTTTGCTCAGTATTTAGTCGAAGCACCCTTTTGAGCTATTTTGGGATTGATGCAACAAGTTTTTCACACCTGGATTTGGGGATCATCTGCCATTCCTCCTTGCAGATCTGTCAGGATGGATGATGAACGTTGGTGGGCAGCCATTTTCAGATCTTTCTAGAGATGCTCAATCCGGTTTATGTCAGGGCTCTGGCTGGGCCATTCAAAAACAGTCACAGAGTTGTTCTGAAGCCACTCCTTCGCTATTTTAGCTGTGTGCTTAGGGTCATTGTCTTTTTTCCGAGCACTCTGGAGAAGATTTTCGTCCAGGCTATGCCTGTACCTGTCCGCATTCATCTTTCCTTCGATTGAAAACAGTCGTCCTGTCCCTGCAGCTAAAAAACACAATGCTGCCACCACCGTGCTTCACTGTTGAGCAGTGCCCGGTTTTCTCCACACATGCCACTTAGAATTAAGGCCAACAATTTCTATCTTGGCCTCATCAGACCAGAGAGTCTTATTTCTCACCATCTTGGAGTCCTTCAGTTGTTGTTTTTAGCAAACTCCATGCGGGCTTTCATGTGTCTTGCACTGAGGAGAGGCTTCCGTCGGGCCACTCTGCCATAAAGGCCCGACTGGTGGAGGGCTGCAGTGATGCTTGACTTCCTAGAACTTTCTCCCAGCTCAGCCACAGTGATCTTTTGGGTCTTCTTTAGCTCTCTCACCAAGGCTCTTTTCCCCCCAATTGCTCAGTTTGGCCGCACGGCCAGCTCGAGGAAGGGTTCTGCTCGTCCCAAACGTCTTCCATTTCAGGATTATGGCGGCCACTGTGCTCTTAGAAACCTTAAGTTCAGCAGAAATATTTTTTATTCTTGGACAAATGTGTCTTTAAAGGACCTTAAATGAACCTGAAAAGGCTGCTTGAGACCAAAATGTCAGACTAAAATGTCTTTTTAAGCATGTGTTCGTCAGCCTTTCTGTGGTTCCACTGATAAATATGCCTCCCAAATTTCATGTTAATGAGTGACTGAGGGGATGCTGAAAGAGACACTTTTTGGGGTTTGCTTTTGAATAGCTACACAATATCAAAATGCCAATAAACCCTTCTCATCATCAAATCAACAGATGAAAAGAATACCCCTGAGTCGGAAGGCATAGGCATTGTCCAAATCTTACATGCAAGACCTACTCTTGTGACTGTAAAAAGAGAGGGTTTACAGGTAATCTTCAAGAACTGGAAAGCCAGGTTACACTTTGCCAGTAAATATCTCCCGTGTTCTGGAATCACATTCCAAACGCAATTTGTGTCAAAATGAAAGTAAGAGAAAGTAAGTGAAAGCTAAGATCCGAAGCAATATCACGTGTCAAACGTGGCTTCTAGGCACTGCAATGCAAAAATTGGTCTTAAAAGTGAAAGGACAAAAAAGTCACGAAAGGAGGAATTTTAGGCCCTGTCGTGTTTAAATTCTATATTCATCTTTGCAGTGTCCTCAGGAGGCAAGAAGGCAACTGCCACAGTTAAGCTGATGACACGCAGCTGTACATCTCTATGTAGGGCAGTATGTCCAACGGATGCTCCTTTTTACTGTATTTTGGGACGTCCAATCCTGGATGGGAGAGAACTTTCTCCAGTTTAACCAGGACAAAAATAAAGTTTTCGTCATCAGTCTAAGGCCCAATGGGAGAAATTAAATTGCATGTGCTGTCTTGAAATCATTTTCCCCAGGTGAAAAACCTGGGCCATAGTTAATACTCTGAGCTCACTTTTATTCCACACATTAGAAATAAACAAAAATGGGTTTTTAATCAATAATCAATAATCAAGGCTACTGCCCCCCGCGACCCGGTCTCAGATAAGCGGAAGAAAATGGATGGATGGATGGATGGTTTTTAATCACTTAAAGGTGAAGTATGTGGTTTTCAAACTGCTGGCCAGAGTTGAATGTACTCATACTAATACCACACAAAAAATGTTTTCATGTTTTTATTGAATATAACATTAACAGTCCCAGGGTAGGGAGAAAAAAAAATAAGCAAACACTGGATTTAATAACTGGTTGACCCTCGTTTGGCAGCAATAACCTCAACCAATCATTTCCTGTTGCTGCAGATCAGACGTGCACAATGATCAGGGAGAATTCTGGACCATTACTCTTTACAAAACTGTTGCAGTTCAGCAAGATTCCTGGGATGTCTGGTGTGAATAGCTCTCTTGAGGTCATGCCACAGCATCTCAATTGGGTCGAGGTCAGGGCTTTATATATAAATTTGTATAAAGCCGGAAAAGGTTACAAAAGTATCTCGAAGTCTTGATGTTCACGAGCCCACGGTTAGACAAATTATCTATAAATGGAGAAAGTTCAGCACTGTTGCTTGGAGTGGCCGTCCTGTAAAGGTGACTGCACAAGCACAGTGCAGAAAGCTCAATGAAGTTAAAAAATCAATAAATAAAAGGCTGAAGACTTACAGAAATGACTGCCACATGCCAACATCTCTGCTGCCCAATCCACCATACGTAAAACATTAACCAAGAATGGGGTTCATGGAAGACCACCACAGAGAAATCCTTTGCTGTCTAAAAAAAGATTGCTGCGCATTTGATGTTTGCTAAAGGGCACTTGGCAAAATATTCTGTTGACAAATTAAACCAAATTTTAATTATTGGTAGGAGCACACAACATCGTGTGGAGGAAAAATGGTATTGGACACCAACATCAAAACCTATCCCAACTCTGGAACATCTGGAGGGAGCATCATGGTATGGGTGTGCTTGTTACCTCAGGGCCTGGACAGCCTGCTATCTCCAATGGAATTCACAAGTTTATCAAAATATTTTGCAAAAGAACTTGAGGCTATCTGTCCAACAGTTGAAGCTCAAAAGAGGATGGGTGTTGCAGCAGGACAATGATCCACAACACAGAAGCAAATGAATAACCAAATGGCTTCAGAAGAACAAAATACACGTTCTGGAGTGGCCCAGTCAAACTCCTGACCTCAACCCAATTAAGATGCTGTGGTATAACCTCTAAAGGGATAGTTCATTTATTTATTTATTTATTTTGGTATTAGTATTCTTTTTCGTCCCACTGTATCTATGCAAGTGACAAATAGTTACAGGCAGAAACAATTACATACTTTTCCAGTAGATGGCAGAACGTAGAGTTAACCTGTTGTCACGGAATAATATCTTTCTGGTCAACTAAGCAGGGCCAAGAGTAAGTACATGTTTTAAGTTCAATAAACTGAAAGGAAATCTTCATTATTTAAGTCTATGTACTTATTGTGCCATTTTTCTTTGGTGGTATAGCGTGAGATTTTTCCAATGTAAAATATGTGCCTTGGTTCAATAAAGATTGGGAAGCACATGAGTACACATTCAGTATGTATTTCTCCCTCTATATCATATTCAATACTGCTGACTTGAAGCTAAGTGATGTTAAATTGATATCATGACTTATTTAGTGTACGGTACTTAGGAGTGACTGAAAAAAAAAATGCCTTGAAGGCGAAACCAGTGTGCCATATCATGGTGGGTGTGTCTGAGCGTCCCAATTGCAATTAGATCCAATGTCCACAAGGTGTCACTTGACTCAACGATAGAATTTGTCTATCTGTCTTTCTGCCTGTCCAAATCACAGCTTCCTCCACATAATTACAATTGTTGCAAATCTCCAGAGTTTTGGTCAAAGTCTGCCTGTCTGTCTGTCTCTCTCTCTCTTTCTCTCTCTCTCTCTCTCTCTCTCTCTCTCTCTCTCTCTCTCACACACTGTATTAACATGTCAATATTTAACAATTTATCCTAAACAAGCGCCAGAAATGACTTTTACTAACTTTACATTGCTTTTTAAAAAAAATATATATTTTGACCGGTTCAGCGTATTTTTGAGGTTGTCGTTAAAGCTTAACCCAAAACCTGTTCCACTGTACTAAACTTGCATGACTGTCAGTTTATTCAGTATTCGTGTCATCTGTTCTCTAACCTTCTACATTAGAATAGCAAACATGACACATTTTTGTATTTATTTATTGTAATGTCACATTTACTGGAAAGGTGAGACATTTTTCCACAGTCTTGTCATTTGTCACTCAAATAAAGAAAAGTTTCTTCAAATATTGACAGTAGCTGTCATGTTACCTGTGCAACCAGGTGTTCTTTTTGGGTTGCAGAAGCTCGAGCCACTGACACACATCTAAAGTTGAACACAACCAAAACTGGTTCCGAGTTGTTCTAATGTCTATCCCCCCCCCAACCCCCCCAAGGAAAAAATATGTAAAATTATTAATTTTATTTCAGAATCACACTGTCAGCATCAGCATCTCTGCTGGCCTAGCCACCATCATAAACACTGACCTACATTTACAGCCTAAATTCTTGTATTTGGGGAGTTCAAACGCAAAAGCAGACAAACGACATTTAGACCAAAATAGCGCTACGCCTACGAGCAGGCAGTCGAACACAGCATTGTTCAGTGGTGTATTTCCTAACCCTGCAAAAACAAACAACTTCTTTGTAATACTCATCAAAAGTAAATATTTATTTCAAAAACCGACAAGTGCCATACTTTTACTGCGGGTCGCGTCATCTCCTCTAAAGCCAATCAGGGGCCCATACGTATTTACGCCATCACATATTTGTCAGCAGGGGCGTCGAACAGGGGGGAAATAGGGTACAACTGTCCTGGGGCCCTGAGCATTTTAGAGGCTGACCTTTTTATTCACAAAACATTTCACATTTCTCTTAACTGAAGCAAGTAAAAGCAAAGTTAACCACTCTATAATACAATTACATGAAACCAAAATAAAGTAAAACTACTCATCCTTTGAAGACACATTCTATACGGTGATAGATTTAACCCAGCATAATGTATGTACATCATGGCAGCTGCTTGGTAAAACTAATTTACAGCAACATATGTGAAGAAAAAAAAAAACTTTGGAGTTTCCACTGCATTTCTGCACTAATTCTACTAGCAATTCTCCATATGTCTTTTAAGTTGACATATAATGCATCCATTAATCTAGTGGGTGTGAGCCTATTCCATCTGACTTGGGGCAAGATGCCGGGTACAACCTGGACTGGACGTCAGTCATTTGCAGGGCACATACAACTATAGAGAACCATTTAAGGTCAATTTAGAGTCTTCAATTAACCTTACATGCATAACTGCACAACTGTGAGGCAGGTGTGCTAACCACTGGGTTCGCCATGCCATTTTCACAATTTAAAACAGTTGCAAGGTGTTTTAACAATATCTGTGGCATGCTTTGTCAAAATACCTCATGGATCAAGAGTTACAGAATTTTTTTTTACAGCATTTTTGTAGCCATGGTGAAATTGGAATGTGGGAGGAAGCCAGAATACCCGGAGAAACCCCAATTAAGCACGTGAGGACAAGCAAACTCCACAGTTGAACCCTAAACCTCATAACTGTGAGGCAGATGTGCTAACTCTGTGTTATAGCAATTTCAATTAGTACAATGTTGTCAGGCTCAAGTGTAATCATCCAGACGAGGTAGCTAAATGTGAGCACAGCGTAACCGGGGGGCAGACACGCCTCCAACGAGGAAGGAAGTAAGGAAAGGCAGGAAGGACGGGAGGAAGGCGTCCTCTCACACAACCTTGCAACGCCGTGAATCTCCAAGCCCCGCCTTTCCACGCCCGCATACACACGTCTCCATTCGCGCGGCGGCCTGTCAATCAATTAAATGGCTCGTGACATCACGGGCAGCGGAGTGGATGACGAGGAGGGGCGCTATTCCAACCAGGAAAAAAAAAGAAAAAACACCACCAGGAACGATGAATTGCCCAATTTGAGTGTCAGTATTCAACACTTTGAGGGCTCTTTGCCCCCACCCTGGAGAAAACGTTTGGACAAAGTGCGCTTCCTAGTGATGAAGTTCCTCCCGTCATTTCGTGCTTTTTTTCCGCTGCAATTCCAGGGATGGCTAGTCAAGCTAACGTAGCTCGCTAACTGGTTAGCTCGTCCATTTAGCCATTCCCACTCTCCCATAACTTAACCCGTTGTATTATTATTATTATTATTATTATTATTATTATTTTTAAAGCGGTGATGTTATCTTCTTCAATGTGCAAGTCGAATGTTTGACGCTGGGAGCTCGTCGACGTGTGCTTGCGGTAGATGGACGGGCTGACGGGCGGCGTTTGCTACCACTGCGCGGGCGTAAAGTGTCGGCGTCGGGGCGGCTAGGCTCGCGGGTGGGCTTCGACAAATGTGGCAGGGTCGGCCAGCAGTGTCCCGCTGTCTCCGGGACACGAGTGATTAATAAAAAAAAAAAGGCTTTTGTGTGCGTGTGTGTAGTTAAGCTTTCACGACTGAGCAACGGCGCGGGGAATGATTAAAAAGGTGTTGGCACACTGGGAATCAGATTTTTTTTAACCCCTCCACGTTAGCTAGCCTGTTGTATTTTTTTTTTCTTCTACCAAGAAAATGGTCTTTTCCATCTTCTAAAACGTCGCCTTTTTACCACTTATCTTCGGGCAAGTCTTTTTTTCCGTGTAAACCGCTAATTTGCATACGAGTCTTAAGCTGTCAAATATTTGTCACCGGCAACGAGCAAAGAAAGTAGCGTGATCCCATTCGGCTGAACGGGATTCCATTGACTTGAGCTCGGAAAACCTTTTCCGAGTCCCCCTTCGTCCGTCAGACAGGGTTTTTCTGGCTCATGCGGTGATGACTCTTGACTCCATGATGGCCTGTTGCCTGAGTGAAGAGGCGAAGGAGTCAAAACGGATTAACTCTGAGATCGAGAAGCAACTGCGGCGGGACAAACGGGACGCCAGGAGGGAGCTAAAGCTGCTTCTGCTGGGTAAGCATATTAATCATCCTACACCGAGTAGACCGAGGTTCCAAAATGGTAAATTTTCATGCCGTGTTATTTCAGTGCAACTTGTGGTATGCAAAACATTGCACCCACTTTTCGCATTTACATGCTTTTGACGGACTTGTTAATATGCAAATTCGTGGTACGTTGTGGTGACTGGAACTCTTAACAGCTGCTTGACCCCACATTATAGTCAACTTGTTGATACAGTTTAATAAGAAGACATTTTATGTTCTCTCCCGGCTTTTCTAGTCATGCCAATTTTAAGTGAACTGTTTACCAGAGTGCTACGTGTACAGTAATGTGTCCTCTTTGTAAGCAGCTTCACAATTCTTGCAACCATTAGTCTTTTTTGGGTGAGTTTCTGCCTGAATTTCTTTGAGATGGTGCATTGTCATGCTTAAAGCTGATTTTGCTCATGGAAGCATGGCTCTTCTTTTGGTACCATGGAAGAAAGTGGTCAGTCATGAAGAGAGCTTGTTGGACCCTTAAGGGTCCCTGAAGGTGTGAAAATGACCTGAAAAGTATGTGGAATGACTGACTGACCACTTTTTGGAAATGTGTTTCTGTTCCTAATATTTTCAAAGCTTTTATGCTGTATTATTACTAATAGACAAACAGACTCTCTGTAGTCTCCTTGGTATTTCAAAGTCCCATATTTCACCAAACCGACTTTCTAGTGTTTCAAATGTAATATTGTCTCTATTGTCTCAGTAAACACGTTAAATATTAATTACAAATCGTCCACGCATTGCTGAGTTCCAGATGTTTTTCTGTCGGGAGGCCTGAAATCAGGTGATTCGAATTTCTCGAGCTTATCTACGTCACTAGCAAAGATCTCCTCCTTCCCGTTCCACTCGAGCCAGCACTGTCAACATAACAAAGACGTGTGCTCTCACAAGTCACTCTTCTACACTGAGGCAACCGATCAGAGGAAAGTTCTGGCGTTAAACTTCACACCTATGTCCCAGTATTGCTTAATTCCCTTACATACTGGCCAAATATGGACGAAGTGGGTACGAAAGTGGGTCAAACAGAAGTAGCTGTCAGAGGGGCCTTTTCTGGACACTCGTATGACAAAACCAAGGTGTTTTTTAAATGAAATTTCTTTTAATTTCGAAAAAGAAATCCCTTTTAATTTACTCTTGAAAAGGCTGGATGGGATTTTCTCATTGGCTGCAATAGAAAGGTCCTCAATAAGGTGACCCCCAGTAAACGTGACATGCACACATTCTGTTTTTATATTCTAAATGTGTTGACAAATCATCTGGCAAATTGAGGGAAGCACAAGTAGGCCTCTGACTCCTGAGCCTCTTAATCCAGATACCATCTTGGATTAAAACTCCAGTGCTGCTGACACTTTGTTCACAATGAAAACTTGGCATTCTACTATTCACGTGTAATACCAATAAGCATTTGAATTGCCTGTAGCTATGCTCATTAAAACATTCAATCCAAAATCCATTTATAGCGGTAAAATCTGCATGGGCTGGCTAGATAGGAAAAAGTATAAAACTATCCGTCAAGTGTCATCCTGTTTTCTTTGAAATGTAAACACATCAATATGGTGCAGGCACTAATGAAACGAGGCACACTTTATAGACCTCAATTATCTGTCATGGTGTCTCGTAAAAGTTGCAGGAACAAAAGAGAGGCTTGCAAGTTGCAAACATGTGGTCATGCAGAGGATGCAACAAGCCTCTTACACAGAGAGCCTGCAAAATTGCCACATCAGCGATTAGAAGATTTGACATTTTCCTTATAATCCAGCAAAATGGGATATTGCCACAATCAGATCATTTGGTCTGCGCCAGTGTCTGGTGTGTTGTAAAATTATTGTCGGACAGCAACAATTGCTTCCAACACAAACATGATGGGACAAGTGAGTGTCTGGCGTTAAACTTCACACCTCTGTTCCAGCATTGCATAATTCCATTACATACTGGCAGCGTCCTGCCTGTATTACGACTCCAATGCAGGGTGTCCTCAGTTTACGATGGTCCCGACATCCGAGGTTTCGAGGTTACAAGCGCGCAGTTAACCAGTTTGCGCAAGAAGTTGCGCTCAGCTATCACACTATTTATTGTTTTTCATTTGTTTGTTTTATATTTATTGCATAAAAGTTTGAATGGAAATATTTACCGTAATTATGACTTAACTACTGCATTTAGGTAGGGTATGCTAGTGATAGACTAGGGTGCCTTCTGACTTGCGTCCAAATTTGAGTTGCATCGGACCTGGGAAAAATGTGGCTAAACAAGTGCTTGTGGCTATTTGCAACTATTTGCGCTAGTTCTTATGGGATGGAGAATCTGCCTCCGATGTTAGTTATGAAGGTAATCGACAAACATTACCCCCTCTTTCCAGTAAAAGATGGAATTATACCCATGTTGCTGTTGTGTATAAATGGCACAGACAGAATTGGAGGGATGACGATGACCCGACAATTTTCCACCTAATAACAGAGGCAAATGTCCAGAAATTACAGGCTTAGAAGGACCCCAGCATGACTATGCAGTTTGTCAATTGGTGATCATCAAAGTTGTCTTTCTTTGTGTCCAACATTGGTTACCTTCTTTTTACATTTGTATGACAAGTAAGAATGTTGAAAAAAAAAAAAAAAAAAAAAATGGCACAACCCAATATGCTGCAAATTAGGTCTTCACCATTCTTCATTTAATTAATGTTGTTTTTTTGCCACTAACTGAAGTGGTTAACTGTATGAGTGTTAATAATGTTGAGAGGAATTGCCTCTGCAGTTAACTCATTCACTTTAGTGGACATTTATTCATCAACTGGAATCCAGCCGTCTACCACCCCCAAATATGTTTTTGAAAGGGTAAGTGTGGAAGAGGGTCTTACCCAGCTTGTTTGTGAAATTCAGGTTTGTAAATCACTCGTTTTAATAATTGTAACAATACTTTACACTGATCTGATTGGCTTGATTGGTATCGGCCCATAATTAGCATTTTATGCTGATCGGCTTTAATGTCACAATTCGCTGATCATTGATCATCGTGTACAGTATATTTGAATCCAAAAGCGTGTTTATTTTTAGCCTTGTCGTGTGTCTTTTGACGTAGTACTGTAAATGTCTGACAACCAATAGTTATTTAAAAAAAAAAAAAAACATGTCGGCGGTGTGGGACAGACATGTTTGAGACAGACAACACGTTATGTGTGTCTAAGACTACAAGACAAATTTGGTGTTTCACGATTGCACTATGTCAGACTACAATAAAATCTTGTTCCGATACCACCGCATCCCGTCTTTTACGATCACGCAGCCTTTATCTTGTCAACTCAAAAGCGACTGGATACACTCGTTACCATGGCGACGACATCGCGACACGTGTATTATAAGAACAAAATGGGGGAATACGTGTGGTGGTGGTCACCGGTGCTCAGGAGATTATGTTCATTTAAGGCTTGCTTGAGGTATGTTCACGTACATTTAATATAATACCGCTCTCAAGCAGGCAACAAAACATTATGTAGCCTAGCAAGCTAGTGCTAGCACTAACGGTTGTGCGTAAACATGCCAGCGTTATGTCAAATCATGCTCTAAAGTTTCGGTGTGTGTGAAGTAATTTAATTTGTCATTATTTCTGTCATTTTGGAATGTTGGTTTGACCTGACTGATTAGAATACATGACCTAACTAGAGCAGTGATTTCCAACCTTTATGGAGCGAAGGCACATATTTTACAATTGGAAAATCTCATGGCACACCAACAAACAAAAATGTCACAAAAAGTAGCTATACACTAATTACTGTATGTACTTCCTGCCATCTAATACAAGAGCATTTATTTGTTCTGTCTGTCACTATGCCTCACTGGCATAGATAGAGGAACAAAGATACATTATTTCTTGTAAAGTAATAATTTTTTGAGCAGTTAAGTAAAATGTGATAATTTCCCACGGCATATTGAAGATTACTCATGGCAGACTAATGTGCCACGGCACACTGGTTGGGAATCACTGGACTAGAGAAGATACTCAGTATACAGTACAGAAGTATATACAGTAAATGAACAAGTCATTTAAATAGACACATTGGTCCATCTTGTGATCAGATCGGTTATCGTTTTTTTTTAAACTCTGTAATCGGCCCCAAAAATCCTGATCGTGTAAAGCCTAATTGTCACACGTTAAAGGACCTATGGCACATATTTCACTAACAAATTCTGTAGTTTTGGCTAAAGAAAATGAAACTGGCAGTCATTTCCAATAATAATCTATTTTGGAGCAATCGGTAAATAAGTAATTTCCCTGGGAACGCCACTTTTATGTCTCCAAAATTAATACACCGCCATGTCGTGGTATGACGTCAGCGACAGAACTGGAGACCAAATTCGCTGCATAGCCGGTGTGGACAAAGGAACTTTGTTCAAGTTGGAATGATACCTTATATTGCGATCATATACCATTGCACACTCACATCACCACCCCAAAATTTTGTTAAATCGATTATTTAATATATGCTAAAAAAAATTGCTGATTTATTATTGTTTCATTGATTAAAATGGTACAAACTAGGGCTGGGGGGTTAAATCTAAATTTAACCCTGATTTAGATTTTGGCTTCTTGGATCATAAAAACATTAAAATTGAACAAAAACAATTGTGCTGAATGGTGTAGTCTGTGTTTGCAAGTTCCTGTGTTGTAAAAGTACCCTGAATGCACCGTTGTTTGCAGGAAGCATCTGGCGTATGTTATTCTGCCCTCCCTGAGCGTGCTTTAAGATGTTTAATGACACCCCGGTTGGAGTTTAGTTTATAATTAAACACACAGCAAAAAGAACTACACATGTATATTTAAATATAACATGCGCTTAGTTTTAGAAAAATCACCACCTTAATGCTAGCACTCAATTGAAAACGCTATTGACGGGCTAGCTAAAATTAGCATTCGAAGTGTGGGAAGGGATTTACTTTCAAATAATGAACACAGACAGGTAGTATAACTATGATCACAGGCATATATTCTTAATCTACGGCAAACGAGTCATATTTATAAAATTTTATTCCAACTTTCTTCTACTTTTTATCTTCATGTGTGTATCTCCATGCATGCGCCAAGGCCAAGGCGCGCACAGCAGGATCAGCACGTAATTATTTGTTGTTTTTTTTATTGCTATTTTAATAGATTATTTTACTTGTTACTAATTTATTTTCTGGTTGTTCTTTAAAGTCCTATTTAACGCTGAGTTTTAGTAGTTGAATAAATGTTTTTTCAAATAAGTTTTAAAAATCAATGAATAGTCATGTTTATTTATGAGCAATGCAGTCAATATAACAATGATCTGACTAAACCTGTGTATGTAAGTGGAAATTAATCTGCAGCGTTTACCTCCATATGGCTCGCGGCTTCCTTCCTTCTGCAACAAAGCATCGCAGTGATCGATTTTAACCAAACAAGCTTACTCAAATGTGTCTAAACACAGTTTTCATTCGTTATTGTCTAAAAAAACAAACAAAGAAAAAACCATCCAGACTTTCAGTATAGGCGACAATTACACCACACGGCTTTCAAGACATTCTGAGCGTTCAAGAGCGTTTATAAATATGTTCTCAAGCTGTTGTTACCACTTTGAATTGGTTAATATTGAAAGCGGACGCCTTGCTCATTTTGGATTTTACGTCAATGGAAAGCAAGAACTTGACAAGACATGGTGTGTGTAAGGTATGTGACTCAAAAATCAAGTACCTTGGAAATCACACCAATCTGAAAAACCACGTTAGCTGTTTCCACCCAGAAAAGCTAACACTACTGTTACTGCAAAAGCGGACCCGGCCCAAACAACAACAGTTGAAACGCTTTCAACTTTGCTACCTAGTTCAGAGAAGGTGAAGAAAATTACCCAATCTGTGGCCGCTTTCATAGCAAACGATTTCCAACCCCAATTCCAATGAAGTTAGGACGTTGTGTTAATCTTAAATAAAAACAGAATACAATGATTTGCAAATCATGTTCAACCTATATTTAATTGAATGCACTACAAAGACAAGATATTTAATGTTCACACTGATAAACTTGGTTGTTTTTAGCAAATAATCATTAACTTAGAATTTTATGGCTGCAACACGTTCCCAAAAAGTTGGGACAGGTGGCAAAAAAGACTGAGAAATTTGAGGAATGCTCATCAAACACATGTTTGGAACATCCCACAGGTGAACAGGCTAATTGGGAACAGGTGTGTGCCATGATTGGGTAGAAAAGGAGCTTCCCTGAATTGCTCAGTCATTCACAAGCAAAGATGGGGCGAGGTTCACCTCTTTGTGAACAAGTGCGTGAGAAAATAGTCGAACAGTTTAAGGACAATGTTCCTCAACGTACAATTGCAAGGAATTTAGGGATTTCATCATCTACGGTCCATAATATCATCAAAAAGTTCATAGAATGTGGAGAAATCACTGCATATAAGCGGCAAGGCCGAAAACCGACATTGAAGGCCTGTGACCTTCGATCCCACTGCATCAAAAACCGACATCAATGTGTAAAGGATATCACCACATGGGCTCAGGAACACTTCAGAAAACCAATGTCAGTAAATACAGTTCGGCGCTACATCCGTAAGTGCAACTTGAAACTCTACTATGCAAAGCCAAAGCCATTTATCAACAACACCCAGAAACGCCGCCGGCTTCTCTGGGCCCTGAGACATTTTTGTATTTGTTGTTATAAATACTACTCAATTCAGACTCAATTCATTTTGCCACATCCAAAAAGTGTTTTTTCTTCGAGCAGAAGAAAGTTGCTAGAGAGAGTTGTTTATTTCTTTTTGACAGGAGAGAACATTTTCATAAATACAGGGATGCTAGAGCTATTTATTTTTGGTTTACAGTGTAAAGGTGTTAATGTTGGAATTGATTTCTAAAGCATTTCTGAATAATCAAGGGAGTTGAAATTTATTTGACTGCTTGCCTTGCCTTTGTTGATGCAAAACTAAATTTTCCAATTACAGAAGAATTCAGGATGTAAACTGTTCTAATAAATTGTAATGCATCGTGATATCGAATCGGTTCAAAACGGAGACAGGATAATCATAATCGAATTGTGAGACCAGTCAAGATGCACAGCCCTATTGCCCTCGTCAATTAAAAGGCAAATTGTTAATTTTAACATTTAAATATCACATGGTATACTCGTACACACACTAAGCATATGCATCATTCATCAGTCATGCAGATCATGTGGCTCAAACAGGTTGGTATATCTAGGTTAATGAGTGTTTGTTTTTTGGTAACACCCAAGGATGTTGCATGAATGGAGCCAACCTATGCCCATTATGGTCTGAAGTCTTCCAGTAAGCCTAGGCGATATGCTATATTTATTTGTTGACCTGCTATATTAGCAGTTGCTGACGTCAATTCAAGACTTAGGTGAGCAGTGCACTTGTTTCAGAGGGTAAAAATGACACGCAAAATAGGTGTGTCCCGAGCCGATATTTTATATTGGTCTGATATCAGCAAAAAGATGAGTATTGGATTATATCAGACTGGATCTGAAATCTCCAATATAAGCACACTTATACAAGCAGTCCATTCCAGGCACTCCAGTTCTTTTATCCAGCAACGCCGGGACCATGTCCATGGCATGCAGAGCCCACGTGATAACAACATCAGGTTGCTAAGGTGCTTACAAAGTAGCAAGAGGAGTGAATGTTGGTTGCTTAATGTCATTTATTGATGCGCCAGTTGAAGTTGACTGTAAAACTAAAAGAATGAACCTATGTTCAAATGCATCAAAAACTTTGTTTGTGTTTCTTCACAAAAATCGCCAGCTCAAAGCAAACACCAGCTCAAAGCTAGCAAGCAATGAAAAATACAATTGATGAGCTAATGAAAATTAGCATCGAACTTGTGGTACATATATCGCTCGTCTCAAACTAATCCCTATTGGTTAAAAACAAACACTTTATAAACATACAAACAGGCAGTACTCTCAGGCATATATTCCTTAAACTCTGTGAAAAATGTTATTTTAACAATATTCGATCATGACTTTCTTCTACTTTCTTTGTTACTGATGGTGTGTATCTCATTGCGTGCACCACACTGCCCCTCAGAGGTGAAGACGCACATAGCAGGAACCGCGCCCTAGCCCAACAAGGCGCACACAAAACGGGGCAGTACACCTCTTTGAACCTCACTACCTTATTCCTATCTGCCACAATAAAACTATACCACAGATGCATAAAGAAGTTCAAGTGTATTGCCACACGCGGAGAAAGCAAATGCTGTTCCCACCATTTACTGAGGGTAAAAAAAAAAAAAAATAACAACTGAAGTGAACTTGAATCATTTTGCACTTTAAAAGTATAATTTGGATTTGTTGGATTTATCTATTCAATAGTAAAATATGCTTTAAGTTAAACAGTGGTTATGTTGCAATATAAATTTGTTAGGTTTTATTGAAGTTATTTTTCTGGATTTTCTAATTAAATATTTAATCAAATTGTAGTGTATTCCTATGTTTAATGTTAAACTTTATGTAACCCATTGATTAATAATAAATGGGTCAGTTTTTCCTCATACCTATCCTCTGTATCGGCCTATACTCAAGGGTCCAATATCGGTATGTTGTATCGAGACGTTCCTACCGAAAGCATTTGTGAGGGTTTGGGTTAGTCAGTGGCGGTGCCACCTGCTCTATTTGCATTCCCAAAGGTTTGAGCCTAGTTGGTGAAAAATGTCCTTTCGCAGCATGGTAATAAGATATGTGTTCGTAGTTGTGCACTATTTGTCTGCCAGTTCTGTTGGTTGAGCAAACTCATATTGACACACCCTGACTTTCAGCAGATATGTGACAGACTGAGACCGCTAGCCTCTCTCGATATTGCTTTTTACTGTGTATATGCAGTGGATATAAAAAGTCCTGTTCAAATGTAGTTACACAAGTGTGCACATCCTTTTTTAACTAGGATGTGGCTGTGTTCAGAATTCACCAATCACATTAATCACCATGTTTTAATGGTGGTGGTCAACCCATACCTGTCAATATTTAAAGAGCCTCTGATCAGCTCCAAATAAATTCCAGCTGTTCAAGTGGGCATTTCCAGATTTTATTTTTTGTAGCAGAAGCCCGAATGATATGACAACACTGACTGATATTTTGAACTGTTCATAATTCCTTCCATCATGTCTAAGTCCCCAGTACCAGCTAATGGAAAAACAGCCCCAAATTCTTTGTTCTTTTGCTGATGTGCCAAACATACCTTTTGGAATTGTTGCCAAAAAGTTCAACCTTGGTTTTATCGGATCATAACAAAGTCTCCCAAACCCACTTAAGTTTTTGGTCCATAATTCCAAAAGGTCAGGAAAACCCTCCTTAGAACAGCGTTTTTTTTCCATAACAAAAACCTGGCATTTGAACAGGGGTGTGTGGACTATTTTTTATTTTATTTTTTATTATATCCACTGTATGTATATGCCGTTCATCCAAACCTAAAGTTATAGCTCGGGACATGGCTAATGACAATTCCTAAGTTACAACTGTACCTTGTACTCGTTACCTTATAAGCTACACATCATTGAAGTTGAGCACTTGTTTGAGAGATGGAGAAACTGTCCGTTTGAAAATATGACTGGCATTTGGATTAAACTGCAGCCAAAATGGGATAATTTAATTGTAAGTTTTCAAGAAGACAAAGTATGCAGGGAATTTTTGTTAAAACTGCATCCTGTGCTGTGCTCTCGCAATTCTCACGCTCTGTAGCCTCTTTTACACAGAGATCGGCCAAAATGGCCACGTCAGAGCCGTAACGGAGGGCTTTTAGCTGACATCGCCTTTTACACAGACACCAGCCAAGCGGGATCTTGCTGCAGCTCTGTGCACTTTCTAACAGAGATTCAGCATCCCGCAATCCGATAATTGTATACATAAAAACATCAGAGTCTGGTGTGACGTGTGTGTCTGAGTGCGTTCAACACAACCGTATGGGAGAAGTGAATGTGGGGTGTTAAATGGAACACCCCAGTCCCGGAATTCACTTACACACTAACAATGTCCCACCTCTTTTACAGACAGTGTAAGAGGGGCTTGTGTAGGTTCATACTCTGCTCAGTACAGCTCTATTTATACTTTTCCACGCTTGGTAGTAAAAGTCAATGGTGCCCATGAGTTCCACATAGAGTATCAGTTGATCTGTGCCTAATGGGAAGGGCTGCTTTTTACTCCCTAAAGGACAATTCTGGACTTCCAACCCATGTATGAGCAAGCCAGCATGACCTCACATTGATGGACAAAAAATAAGGAGGGGTGTGCCACGTGGTTATCCCCAAAGACAATATACACTCCCTCTTATGACATGACGAGTTATGTAAAGATTGCAGTCAAGTAGTTGTGCATTTTTTGTCGGTATATTGTCACAGCGTTAATCTTTCTTTCTTGTTCCACTCTAATTTATGATGGCCACTGTTGTTGTGTAGTTACTCTTCATTTTCTCTTATTGTATTTGTCCCTTAAGATTTTTTTCTCTGCTGTCTTAACTGACTTACATGGTGGGAAGAGATTTGGGGGGTGGAAAAGCTTCTCTCTTGTTCTTGGTAACAGTAACATGGGAAATGAATTTGTTCACTCACACCCTCTTTCTAAGCAAGGGTGAAGCCACATATTTAGTTTTTTTGAGCAATTAAGTACACAAGTATATACAGTAAATGAACAGGTCATTTAAATAGGCACATTGCTCCATCTTGTGATCAGATAGGTGATCAGTTATCGTTTTTTTAAACTCGCTGATCGGCCCCAAAAATCTTGATCGTGTAAAGCCTGCTTTTTTCTCTTGATCTGACTCCCTATCAAAAGTCCGAGTGACTTGAGGCTCCCACTGCAGGGTTCGCATCTTATTATTATTTTAAAGCAGCTTAATCAAGCCTTAACCATACGTTCGACCCCTGGTGGTTGGCTGGCTACTGGTTGAGAGAGTGCTTCATTCTGTAGCACAGCCTGCATTTTAAATGTAAAATTTGCCAGCGATCTGGTTGACTTAATCGTGGTAGCCAAAATTGTAATTAGGATAAAAATTCGATTAATTGTGCTCTCCTAAAAAATATGCATGCTTTATGGAAACTTTGAATGAAGAGAGACAACTTTTGTTACAGCAAAGTTAATGAGTTGCTGGATGATCCTTGCATCCATGGAACTGGTCTACAGGCTGTAGATAAACCCGCCGAAAAGTACTTTTTTAGTCTAAAACGTTACTTTTCTATGGTGGCCAGGCCTGGATTCCTTCAGGCAGAAAGCAGGTTCACTTCCGAAAAGTGTCATTGGAAAAGTTCCTGCGGGCGAAAAGGACCACTTGAGAGCCATTTGGTTCTTGTGCAGTGAGAAAAGCCCCCAGCCAGCCTTGCTAGTGCTGAGTTGGAGTGGATATCGCTTCCTGTTAGATGTGCTTGGGGGGGGGGGGGGGGGGGGAATCATTCGGGAATCATTAACTCAGGGCACCATTTTTGTCACACTTTGCACCTCCTCCCTTGCCACTCTCTTTACTTTTCAACATGGATCTGTTATGCTGTGCTTCTGGTTTTTGATCTTCATGTAAATCATAACTAAAATGTCGGTTTTGCCCTTCAGCTATCCCTGCCCAATAAATGGGATCTGTTTCTAGGTTTTCTTTCCTGCGAGTTAATGCTTATTTCATTGGCTGAATGAATAACACAATAGTTAGTGGGAATTTTAAGCTGCTCATGCGGATTTGCTCTGCTGGATATTTTAAATTTGATTTCATTGCTTCTTTTTCACGTTATCGACAGTAGTTTTGTGTTGAATTTTCACACTCCCATACCCTCATTTTAGTTTTATTTAATTTTAACACTGCCACAGATTGCCTAATTTTTGCATCTTGAGCTTATATCATTGCTTTTTAAAAAATATATATATTTTTTTTTTTGTACAGTCCAACCTTTTTATACTTTGTGCATCTTTCAAAACACATTTTCCACTAAAACTGTCACAATCATAAAACCTTTAGAGTATTTGAGTAACAGTTTAACAGTCTTAACGGTCATACAAGTGCAGAAATAAGCTAACTGCTGTATAATACAAATCAAACTAAAATTACTCAACCTTCCATGTGACGTTACAAGACTGTCACAATCATAAAACCTTTACAGTATTTGAATAACAGTTTAACAGTCTTAACGGTCATACAAGTGCAGAAATAAACTAACTGCTGTATAATATAAATTAAACTAAAATTACTCAACCTTCCATGTGACGTTACAAGACTTTTGTCTGCAACAAGCAATGGAAGACAAAACAGGTCAATTACATTGAAAAGAAACAAAACAAAAAAAGAAAAACAAAGGCTTTACTTTTGTTTGATCATTCGACTCAGAGGGGCCAGTTCTGACAGTGAGGGATCCTAATCCCGTTCCCCTGGGAAAACCACTTGATTTTGAGCATTACCACAAACATATGATTGGCATGCATTTAATACAGATTGCATCAGTGTACCACCACCACATAAAAGTATCTTTGATTATTCACACTATTTTGCAAATTTACTAGCAAAACAAACCAATTGATCTATTTAAAATCATAGTCCCATAAATCATTACTACTGCAATTATTGCACTTTATCCAGCCATCCATTTTCTCTACCACTTATCCTCACTAGGGTCACTGGCTGCTGGAGCCTGTCCCAGCTATCTTCGGGCAGGAGGCGTGGTACACCCTGAACCGGTCGACAGCCAATCGCAGGGCATACAGAAACAAACAACCATTCGCACACACATTTACACTTACGGGCAATGTAGAGTCTTCAATCATTTGAATCCCGGTCCCCAGAACTGTGAGGCAGATGTGCTAACCAGTCGTATCGTGCCGTATTGTACTTTATTTTAATGATAATTTGTTTTCCTATGTGATCCTCTCTATAGGTGCCTGGGCTTTTGAACTTTGCATATATCTTCATATGTCTATGCTATAAACAGGATATAGATAGATTTTGTTAGGTTTGAGTGTTTTTGTTATAATGGGTGAAATGGAAACAAGAGACAAGTTAAGCAGGTCATCTATTCGTGCGCGCTTTTAACTTAATTGGAATTGCTAACAATAATTGATCTCTCTCGCTCTCTTTATTCTAGCCTTGTGATAGTTCTTCAAGTGGCTTCTCATATTATTCCCTGACTTGAAGACCACCGCAGTTAGCAAACTGAATTTGAGCGATTCCAGTTCCTTATTTTGATTCCGGTTCCAAACGATTCTCGATTCCGATTCTTTTAGGGGGCTGGTTCAAAAACGTTTGCATGGTTTAAATAAAGGGTGTCCAAATTATGAACATCCATTTTCTTAGCAGGCTGCAGCATAGACTAAAATGAACATTTGACTCGAGGTTCTTTAGAACTAGTATCAATATCAAACCTATGAACTAAAAGGCAATGTGTGTCGAACTAACCCAAATGACTTAATATTCATTAATTAATGTTTCAGGTAAAAGTTAAATATAGCATTGTTAAATAGTTATTTGGGACTATTTCATCACGTCAAATGGTTTGTATGTGCAAGTTTTAACTTGATTTCCTGTTTTAAGCTTGTAGCATTATTATTATTATTTTTTTTTTTAAATTTTTTTTTTTGAAGGGGACACACTGGAACTCAGCATTCTGGCACGAAAAGGAACTTCACACGGCACCGGTGATTTATTTTGTTTATTTTTTAAATGGATGTAACCAAATACTATAAACCACTGATTCCCTTTCCTTACCTGCTCATGTGGCACAAGATTAGTATGTGTTATACTGTCAGACAATTATGTGAATTTTCTCCCAATTCATTGCGATGTAAAGATGCTACGGTGAAGTTTTAGCCCAATGTTAAGCTTTTTAAAAAAAAATATTTTTATTTTTATGGCATCGGAGCTTACGTTGGTTTGAAGACTAAAATAAACGCTAAAAACCATTAGTGCAAAAGTGCAAGGAACCGTTTACCTTGTTAGCGGTCTCAGTGTTGGCATAGACGTATTTTATTGTTTCACCCACCCAATTGACTGAGAATTGACTTCACTGAAGCGCCGCACGGTGGAGGCTGAGGCTCGGAGCGTGTCAGACGGTACACATCGTGAAAGCCTCCTTTGGACAATATAATCTTATTCCAAGTGTTGCACTGAGGCGACTGGTCATTCATTTTAACAAAGTTAGGACACTTTTGTTCACCGCCGCCGTTGGGCACAAGCACACCTTCATATGCATTCTTCTTCGTTGGATTTCGCCACTTTGTGGTCGGAGGACTGGGAAATAAAATTTTAAAATTTGAACGGTTCCGGGAGAACCAGAACGTTAATCCCGGTTCCAATCAGTTCTCGATGCCCAACCCTAGCACTCTGCTCTGTGCTCCGTCTTTTGCTGCACTGAGCATTCGCATCTCCCATGAATGTTGTGTAATTGATATATTCTTTATAGCATTCATTTTATGTAATTGTAATGCGGGGGCATGGTGGCCGACTGGTTAGCACATCTGCCACACAGTTGTGAGAACCTAGGTTAAAATCTGGCCTCGCCTGTGGAGTTTGCATATTCTCCCCGTGCCTGCGTGGATTTTCTCCGGGTACTCCGGTTTTCTCCCACATCTTCAAAACATGCATGATAGGTGAATTGAAGATGCTAAATTGCCCGGAGGTGTGAATGTGAGTGCGACAGGTTGTTTGTTTGTATGTGCCCTGCGATTGGCTGGCAACTAGTTCAGGGTGTACACTGCCTCTCGCCCAAAGATAGCTGGGATAGGCTCCGGCATGCCCGCGACCCTAGTGAGGCTAAGCGGTATGCAAAATGGATGGATGGTAATTGTAATGCCTTGCTTTTACTGAGGTTAGTGTACAGCCATAAATGCAATTTTACTACTAATCGTCACAATATTTTCTTTTCTGCCTTTGTTTCCTCATTTTCACTTCTCTGTTTCGGCCAAGAATTTTCATTTCAGTGCATCACTACTTTTAGATGCCCTTTGAACTGAACTCTCACCTGATTTGCTGCGATCATGCTAGAAGCTGACGTCTCGTGATTTCATGTACTTATATTAACATCTTATTGAATCGGACTCCACATGTACTCAGTTATGCTAAATACTGTACAAATGTACAGATGGCATACAGTACAACACATTGTATATGTAGTGACATAATGCTCTTCATGAGTGAGTCTATCATGTTCATTACACTTTTTGACCTCTGTGAAAAGGAAAGCGAGAGAGGAAAAAAAGAAACCTTGCGTGTTTGCCTTGGCTCCATGGAGACATGACGAAGCCTATCATCCAGTGTTGTCTGCCATGTATTTATGAGTCCAGAGCTGGGGTTGCCATGGGAACTACCATGAACCCTAAGGAGTAGCTCCAGTGAATGTACAGTAGCTTGACTGTGAGAAAAGATTCTGCTGGCTTTTCCACTCATCCGCAGGAACAATGGGATCTGTTGAATGGAGCTTGTCATGCCTGCAGGAGATTCCACTTTTATGTGTTTGGGAAAAGTCGAACGCACATGACCGTGCAATCGGACACACTCCGAAAGCAAAGATGATGTCCAGATACAGGGTTCCTCGGTTTACGAAGGAGTTCTGTCCCTATGCCAACAACGTAACCCATATTTGTAGCCAGCATTTTCCCACCTTTTTCCCAGGGCGCAGACACAGAATCGGGGGCGTAGTCGTCTATTACGGTGGTGGTCCACCATGTGCTCATTAAATGCTAACATTAGCCAAAAATGTCCACCCTGTCAGCAAGCTTGCATATTTTGATGTTTGCATGTACATTGTCTGCTTCCAGTTAATTAAAACAAAATTGGGGGAGCTTGACCAATTTGCTTTTCTAACAGCTTAGCATCTACTTTATCAGGGTTGGCACAGGGTCATGAAACTACTTAGCCAATTTGTCTTAACAGGCTAAAAAATCTCCGAGCCACACTTGTAGTTAGCCATAACATCATGTATGTTTAGATGACTAAACCTTTCGCCACACTTAGCCAGTCCTCGACACTGGGAAGCCAATAAGCTTTTAACGTTGTGTGCCCAATTCAAAGTACCTAGTCCTCACTCAGCACTGGGACTGAATGATTTGGTAAAATACTGTAATTGTTTTTTGGGAGCGAAGTTTACCCCATTATTCACTTTAACGCAAGAAATGTGAAATAAAGTGTCCCAATACCTTTGTCCAATATGACCATGCACATCGTCACTTGTTGACAAAGGCTTGATCACCTGGTGTTTGCTGTGTTTTTTTTTATTTTTTTTTTTATAAGAGACAACAATGTTACATTTAGGTTCCACTATAGTACTATGCATTAATTTTCTTGTCTGTCATACGCTCTCCTTCATAATAAATAATCCCAAAAAAAAGCAACTATTACACAATTCCGTCAATCATATTCAGTGCTGGATTAAAAAAAAATAATAATAATAATTAAATGGATGATTTGTTATATGCGAATCTATCCAGGAATTGGACTGCTGCTTTACTGTGCACTCATCTGTTCTCTCCATTCAACATAAGATGCACTTGACTCTTTTTGATGGACATTTTCTGCAACTTTATGCCTCCCAGTGTCCTCTTATAGCATGACTGCAGATTGTCAGCGAAAACCTGAAGGCTATACTGTAGCGTGTAGATACTAGATAGATGATGGTGTACGTGTTACTCTTCTCCCGCCTACTGATTTGGTTCAGCGGGGTCAAAAGTAGTCTTAAAATAGAAACGCGTATGTACACATAGCTGCAAACACAGGTGATATCACTTTTGTTTTAGGCCATGTGAGAGTCCAAACAAATATTGATTATTACTGTCCCATCTACATCATCATCATCTACACGGATGCTCTTCCAGGCAAACACACTTTGACTGGCCTATTTATCTGAACTTTTCAGTGGCAAATTGGACTCTAAGCTTTTATAATACACTGTATGTGTGGAGCCTTTGTTTGAAAGCTATTTACACGCACACACACACACACACGTATAGAAGATATAACAGTATGAGTCATGTTATATTCAAGGTCAACAAATCGTTAAATATGAATCCCTTTTACAGTTGGTAAAAGCTGAAATTATTCTGCTGTTATGTATAAACTGCACATATGCGGAATTGGGTGAAGAAGGCCACAGAGCAGTTTGCCACGTTCTCAGGTCGTATCAGAGCCTTAACAGAGGCTGGTCAATGTGTGGCAGGGAATGCCAGGAACACTGGGGATAAGTGTTAACTTCACACTCACTTTCTTTGTTGTGTTGAAAGCAGTTGTGACTCTTTTATGTCATACACTCTTATCACATCATTACCCGATTGTGGGATACTGTGTCTATGCCATGTCTTTGCGTTAGTAGATTAGTTGGTAGTAGTAGTCGCTCTTATATTGCGCCTCTGCAATTTTCACGGGATCTTTGTGTGACAGAAGCTTTTGTTACAACTGAACTCCATTTTATGTGTACACGGTACACTATATATGGTTTATGATCCAATATATTAGAAACATTAATTGATTTCAGTTTATGTCCAATCCCTACAAACCACGAGTGAATCTACCTTTCTCTTCCCAGTCCAACCTCAAAACCATTTTTGATTCATGACCATTGTTTAAACTTTTCCACTAAACTGCTTAAGAAAGCATGTTCTTGGTATGTTGTGTTTGACGTCATTGTAGAAAATTCTGCTTAACAAAGATATGACGTTGGACTTCAAGCAAGGATTTTAATTTGACATTTTTGGTAATCTCAAGATATTCCGCCTTGGTTTTTATCCAGAAAATAACTCCAAGTGCAAAAGCAGCATATCACGTGACCAGAGATAAGCGGTTTGACGTGCATAGAGGCACAGGTGGCCGCACCTAAATTTCAAAATAAAACTTATTTCAATTATCAATTAATAATTTTTTTTCTCAGTCTCTTTTGTGACCTTGCACCATATTCCCACATGCTGGTATTTTTCTGCGGTCCCATGGTTGGGGACCACTGCATTAGATCACACCTCCCCCATCCACTATATACAACAATAATAATAATTGCTGTTGCTTTTTTTTCTTTTTTTTTTTTTCCAAAATTTGAGGCTGAACAGATCAAGTAAACTCTGTCACAAATCTTTGTAGGATAATTTTTCCACATGGACTAATGTTGTTGCAGACACGCACACCATTCCGTGGAGGAATAAGTTGGGGAGATGGCAGCAAGTCAGGAGGAAAGAGTCCATAAAAGACTGAGAATGTCCAAAATTTGGGATTTCACACTTAATAAGATGAGATGCCATGTCTACTACAACAGCATGTCTACAATCGCCAACACGAGATAACATATTGATGTTAGCTAATATAGTGCAACGTCGCTAGTTCAACCCAGCTGCCGGTGCACTTTCAATCGCTTTATTGAATGAATGGTGAGAAAACAAATCCACAAGCTGCCGATTTCCACAATTAATGCTGAGTCACCAATCACGCAGACTTAAGCAACAGCCAACTCTATACATTCATTCGGTTGATGCCTATGTCACTCACCAGGCCAGGCCCTGCCTTTTAAAGCCATACTTAGTCACAAATACTACAGTATTGTAGAAGAATATGATGGAGACCCCAAAATATACAAACATAATACCTGCACTTCAAATGAACTTTATCATTTTTATTGCAAAATAATCTTTATGCATTAGTCCGTGGGTTAATCAGTAAAAAACTTAATTCTAAAAATATTCGATAGTTGCAGCCCATGTCTTAATGAAGCAAGTGTCGACAGCCTTGATGTTTTGAGCTGATGTCTGACAATAAAGGTGGCTAAATTCACTATTCCAGTGTATTTCATCATTAAATTACAAATACAATGCTTTTACGGACGTGTCTTTTTAACTTGCTACATACTGTTACAAACAGAGACGTCTGTATCGAAAACAGCTGTAATGTTTTATGGACACCTTGATTCAGTAGCTCTCCACCCACAAACAAACAGGGTAAACTCCGTTTTTGTTTTGTTTTTGTTTTTTTAAAAAGACTGTTACACAGAAAGTTTGCCATGGAGGGGAGGACTTGGACCACTGCCTGAGGGCGTGATGGTTCAAATTCCTTCACAGTCGTTTGCACCAGCGCCAGGATGGAGGTGGGCCGCTGAGATTGGCCTGTCGCTAAGTATGGCGGCGTTCTACCGCACAAATTCACATGGCATCAAGAGAAAAGTAGCTGTCTGACTCGCTGGATCAGCTTACTTCTCACACCTCTTTACTAACTCGTTTTATACTTTAGTTTGCTCGCCGTTGCACAAATATTATAGATCGTCCTGTGTTAGTGTGTTGTTTTCTTCCCCAAACTTAATAGCAGGAACAGCATTGTCAAACAGTTTCACGCAGCCCCCTCTATGGGCCTTGTTTCAGTAGTTGTCGTCTTCTTCCTCAGGTACTGGCGAGAGTGGCAAGAGCACTTTTATCAAGCAGATGCGAATCATCCACGGGTCAGGCTACACAGACGAGGACAAGAAGGGGTTCACCAAACTGGTCTATCAGAACATCTTCACGTCCATGCAGTCCATGATCCGTGCCACTGAGACCCTCAAGATCCCATACAAGTTCGAACAGAACAAAGTAAGCCCTTTTGAAAATAATCACTGTAGCTCTTTTGAAATTGATGCTATTCATTAACAACCTTAAAAAATGGGTATTAGAGCCCCACTGAAAAGAAAAAATAAACCATAACTACATACTACGAGAATAAAGTCAGAATCAGGTTTTTTAATTTTTGTAATTTTTTTAATGGATCCATCCATCCATCCATCCATTTTCTTTACCGCTTCTCCTCACTAGGGTCGTGGGCTGTAGGAGCCTTTCCTAGCTATCTTTGGGCGGGAGGCGGGGTACACCTTGAACTTGTCGCCAGCCAATGGCAGGCCACATAGAATCAAACAACCATTCGCACTCACATTCACACCTATGGGCAATTCAGAGTCTTCAATTACCCCGCATGTTTTTCGGATATGGCAGGAAACCGGAGTGCCCGGAGAAAACCCACCCAGGCACAGGGAGAACATGCAAACTCCACACAGGCGGGGCGGGGATTTGAACCCTGTTCCCCAGAACTGTGAGGCAGATGTGCTAACCAGTCGTCCACCGTGGCAGTTTTTTTAATGTATATTTTGAAGAATTTTTAATTTTTTTTTTATGTATAAGAACTCTCATTGTCTCAAGGTAAAAATGGCGTAACGAGAATAATAAAGTTGGATTTTTTTTTTTAGGTAAAAAAGGCCTAATATTACAAGATTAGTCAAAATCTTACCAGAATAATAATTTGGTCCAAACTATATCAAGTGAAAAAGGGTGTACAAGAATAGTCTTGTTTTTTTTCAAGATAGTTGTAATATTACGAGTGTTTTTTTGTCGTCCTCCATGAAAGCAGACTTATCTTTGGGTTTTTATCAAAATAAGACATTTGCAAACATCTGCTTTTACTTTGTAAAACAATGATCAACATTCTACCCTATTTTCTGACATGTTACGGATCAAACAAGAACTTATTCGTAATCAGTTTGTTTGTGCCTTTTCTGCACTGTCAGTTTGAAATAATGTCCTGTTTCTGAATAAAGGGATGGGAATTAAAAACAATTTTTTATCCGATTCATCGATTAATCGAAAAATTATTGGCAGATGAATCAATTATTTAAATAGTCACTCGTGGCAGCCCTAGTAATATTACAAGAATAAAGTTGAGGGTTTTTTAAAGTCATATTTCATGATTAAAAAATGGTAGTGTGAGAATTAATTCATATTTGTTTGAGAAAAACGTGATATTACCCCAAAAAAGTGTTTTAATGAGGCAAGTGAAGGAAGGATTTCAGAGAAGCACTTTGGCTGCTGAGAGATTAGCAATGGAGACAAAGTAGTCAAATTATAGGTAGGTATATGTTTAAAAAAATAATGGCATTATCCCGTCAACATCAAATGATAACTGAAGTGATTTTGTATACGTTTGTACAAGAGGAAAAAGAATCATTGAGACTACTTTGTTTTGATAAACTAAGTGCCAACAACCTTGGGTATTTAATGTACAACCCCAATTACAATGAAGTTGGGACGTTGTGTTAAACGTAAATAAAAACAGAATACAATGATTTGCAAATCATGTTCAACCTATATTTAATTGAATACACTACAAAGACAAGATATTTAATGTTCAAACTGATAAACTTTGTTTCATTAACTTAGAATTTTATGGCTGCATCATGTTCCCAAAAAGCTGGGACAGGTGGCAAAAAAGACTGAGAAAGTGGAGGAATGCTCATCAAACACCTGCTTGGAACATCCCACAGGGGAACAGGCTAATTGGGAACAGGTGTGTGCCATGATTGGGTAGAAAAGGAGCTTCCCTGAATTGTTCAGTCATTCACAAGCAAAGATGGGGTGAGATTCAACTCTTTGTGAACAAGTGCGTGAGAAAAGAGTCGAACAGTTTAAGGACAATGTTCCTCAACGTACAATTGCAAGGAATTTAGGGATTTCATCATCTACGGTCCATATCATCAAAAGGTTCAAAGAATCTGGATAAACCACTGCATGTAAGCGGCAAGGCCAAAAACCAACATTGAATGCCCGTGACCTTCGATCCCTCAGGCGGCACTGCATCAAAAACCGACCTCAATGTGTAAAGGATATCACCACATGGGCTCAGGAACACTTCAGAAAACCAATGTCAGTAAATACAGTTCGGTGCTACATCCGTAAGTGCAACTTGAAACTCTATTATGCAAAGCAAAAGCCATTTATCAACAACACCCAGAAATGCCGCCGGCTTCACTGGGCCCGAGCTCATCTAAGATGGTCTGATGCAAAGTGGAAAAGTGTTCTGTGGTCCGACAAGTCCACATTTAAAATTGTTTTTTGGAAATTGTGTACGTCGTGTCCTCCGGGCCAAAGAGGAAAAGAACCATCCGGACTGTTATGGACGCAAAGTTGAAAAGCCAGCATCTGTGATGGTATGTGGCTGTGTTAGTGCCAATGGCATGGGTAACTTACACATCTGTGAAGGCACCATTAATGCTGAAAGGTACATACAGGTTTTGGAGAAACATATGCTGCCATCCAAGCAACCTCTTTTTCATGGATACCCCTGCTTATTTCAGCAAGACAACGTCAAACCACATTCTGCACATGTTACAACAGCGTGGCTTCGTAGTGAGAGTGCAGATACTAGACTGGCCTGCCTGCAGTCCAGACCTGGACAACAGAGACCCCACAATGTTGAACAGCTGAAGCTGTACATCAAGCAAGAATGGGAAAGAATTCCACCTACTAAGCTTCAACAATTAGTGTCCTCAGTTCCCAAATGTTTATTGAATATTGTTAAAAGAAAAGGTGATGTAACACAGTGGTAAACATGACCCTGTCCCAGCTTTTTTGGAAAGTGTTGCAGCCATAAAATTCTAAGTTAATGATTATTTGCTAAAAACAATAGTTTATCAGTTTGAACATGAAATATCTTGTCTTTGTAGTGTATTCAATTAAATATAGGTTGAAAATGATTTGCAAATCATTGTATTCTGTTTTTATTTGTTTAACACAATGTCCCAACTTCATTGGAATTGGTGTTGTAATATTGATGATGGACCAAAACCAAAGGTCCTGTAGTCTAGTCGAGTGCTGTCTTACTATTACCCGCATGAATAGGTTTCCCGTTTTGTCCTTTCAGAACAACGCACAGCTGGTGCGCGAGGTGGATGTGGAGATGGTGACATCGTTCGATCAGCCGTACATCGGCGCCATCAAGATGCTGTGGGCTGACCCTGGCATCCAGGAGGCCTACGACCGCAGGAGAGAGTACCAGCTCTCGGACTCCACCAAATAGTAAGTCTGGCTTTTATAAAACTGTCTAATTGAGATGCATGTGCACGCAAAGGTTAAGATATAAATGATTAGTCTCCAAAGTAATTTTGTATCTATTTGTACTGTCCAAGTACCGTATTTTCCACACTTAAAAGCCTTAAATTTTCTCAAAAATCGACTGCGCCTTTTAACCCAGTCCGCCTTATGTGTGCACTGAGTTCCAAAATCTGTAAAAATGCTGTTGTGCGATTTTGGTAAGTGGTCCGCTTGATTGACTGTCGGACCATTTCCCGCCGACATTGGGACGTAATACGTACACTACGTACGCTGGCAGCGATAAACCAATTAGAGAACATTACATAAAGCTACGTACAGTACATACGCTTACCTCCGCCACGCCTCCGGTAGGTATACTGTACTACCGGTGTGCTCCAAAACAACATTTGTTTGGATAAGGACCCCCGAAAATGGCATCAGCGAAGAGACATGCTTACGAGGCACAATTCAAACTACAGGCTATCAGTTACGCAGCTGTAAATGGGAAAAGGCGCCATCTCTCCATCTGCGCAAAGACTACCGTGGCGCAGCAACTGCCAGCGAACTCCAACCGCTGGACATTGGTGTAAACAGGGCGTTCAAAGTGAAGTTGCCAGCGGCGTGGTAGCGATGGATGAGAGACGGGAAACACACCTTTACTAAGACTGGGAGGCATCGTGTGTGAATGGATTGTGGATACCTGGGCTAAGGTATCTGCTTTGACTGTTGTCTGAGCTTTCGTGAAAGCCGGCATCATTGCTGAACAGCCACCCGGCAACGAGACTGACTCAGACAATGACGAGGAGGAACCCGGCATGTTTAATGGCGAAATTGCCCAGCTGTTCAATTCAGATACAGATGATGTGGACTTCGATGGATTTGTTACAAAAGATTGATCACAAAATAATGTGAGTGTATTTTCTAATGCGTAGTAAAATAAAGTTCAACCAAACTCACCGTTTTGCTTCCGTTACCTTGTTTTAGCATGCGCCGAATAATACGGTGCACCTTATGTATGGCTTTAAGTATAGAAATAGACCCCGTATTTGAGACTGCGCCTGACGATCCAGTGCGCCTTATGGTGTGGAAAATACGGTACTAGCTAATATTGAGTTGCTTAAATTGGTTCTGGATCAAGTGTGGGCAAAGAATATTGCAAAATGAAAGATTAAATGCACATACACCCCTTTTTTAAAATCCGGCACACTAGGCATTTATGTTATCAACTGGGCCTTATTTGTTGCACTCATTTAGCTGTATTTTCCTAAAATGTATTAATTTCTATAAATATATTTTATTAATTTATGACCTTATGCGTTGATTCATTGGAAATACAAAATAAAGACAAATTAAATATAAATTCAGATTGCAATTATTTTAATTAATAATTGGTTCAATGTAATTAGTTAAAAAGAAAAAATGAGAAATATTTCAAATTAGTTTTTTGTAGTTATTTTTTTTATTTTCCTCAGCAACGAAAGATCTCTCCTACGTGACGTTTTAAAAATAAAATGGCCCTTCAGCAGGAATGTTTGCCCACCCCTGTTCTGGATCGTTGCATGACACTCACCAGCCAAACCGTTAGGTACACCTGTACAGTCGATAAATGATGTAATATTTGTAATAAATGTGAGGGACATGATATTAGAAACATCTCTGTGTGATGCAGTACAAAGTGCAACCACAATAATTAGCATACAGGCTGTCTTTAAAGTCCCCAAGTTTCATTCAGACAGACGTGAGACCATCAACATTTGACATGGTAAGCTTTGCGGTTTTTCTCTGCATATCATTCCCTTGCCCATGACTCGCCAATTTACATTGGAGCAGCGTTGCAAAATCGCCACTTCCCAAAAAGTTTTTAACTTTAAAGTGTTTAACACCAGTTTGAGACACTTATTGGCCTTCACAATGCTCTGTCATCCAATTTATTCCTGGAAAGTTTCTCGAAACATAATCTGTCCTTGACAAACCACGCAGCGGAAGGCCTGTGACTACCACCACTGATAAGAACACTGAACCTCAAAAGAAGGCTTTCACACAAAGCCTAAAGTCTATCCTTAGGGCTGCACTGGAACTCAGCATCAACAAAGGGTTGATGGCATAATGTGACACCCATAGAGCTTCTAAAACTGGTGAACTGCAGTCAGGGCCAGAAAAACCTCTGGCCAGGCAGCAGTTTTTCAGTGCTGCGCCAATGTCAATTGAAGCAATGGGCAAGGGAATGATATGCTTCCAAAAACTGGAAAGCCGATGCTGTAAAACAAATTCTGATTACCTCACATCTGTCTGAATGATACTTGAAACAACAACAACAAAAAAACATTGTGCTACTGAAGGTGTACCTAATGACGTGTGATGAGTCCATATCAATGTGTGCTTCCCTGTCATACAGTATGTTCCTCCCAATCCACAGTTACCTTAGCGATTTAGAACGAATAGCGACGTCGGGGTACGTGCCCACTCAGCAGGATGTGCTGCGGGTTCGAGTGCCCACCACCGGCATCATTGAGTACCCGTTTGACCTGGAGAATATAATTTTCAGGTACTGGTGGGCTGAGCACTGCCCGTGACGTCTCTGGTTGGCCTGGTTGTGAACCGTCTACGCCGCTGTCGCCATTGAGCTAGCTTTGGGCTGCACGTGAACCCATCCCTGATGGTGGGCTCCCAAAAGACTACGATCCAGATCTACAGTATATGTTAGAAAGCTAGCATGTTGTGTTGCAAATTGCTCATTTTAGAGTCAAACGATAGCTTTGTTGAATCCGTAAGAATCCGTAAATTCTGTCTTTGGGAGCTGCCATCTCGGATGAAGCTGAAATTCCTTTGGGGGTTGTGGCACGACATTTCATCTAATACCCTCGTGGTGCTCGGGAATGTTTCCTTTGGTTACATCTGTACTGAACCACTTGCTTTTTGGAGGGTTTGTGTGCTGTATCTACTCTTATGCTTCACTTTCTCTTTCCTCTCTCTCTCTCGTCTTTCGCTCTCCATCCTGTCTCCAGCTATCTTAGCGATCTGGATCGTATCGCTGAATCTTCCTATCTACCCACCCAACAGGATGTGCTTAGGGTTCGAATCCCAACCACTGGGATCATAGAATACCCTTTCGACTTGCAAAGCATCATTTTCAGGTAGACAAAAGAATTGCACTGCTTTGACTAACTGCAGCCTGCCCATGTTTCCATTTAATGTTGAAAAGGCGTCAATTACATGTACAGCATGCTTAACGTATGTCCTATAAACCCATGAAACATCTCAATGTACAGTGTTACCTTGAATATGTTCTGTGACCAAGCTCCCAACTCGTGTATTTCAAATGAATATTACCCATTGGTGCCATAATCTGTTCCAGCCCCCCACCTTTTTTTTGTTTTTCTTAAAGAAAAAATATAAAAACACAACAAAACATTGTTTTGAGAATGTTAAAATAAACTGGTTTTATGGAGTGTTTGGATAAGCTGAGTCAACAACAGCTGTAGTGTTGTATGTGTGCCTTTTAAGGGGCGTGCCCTAGTGAGTGACATCGGGAACATGGTGTGCGCTTCTGGATGTGAGTTGACTTACTACAGCTATTTGCTAGTGTCCTCATCTTGTATCTCAGTTTAAAAACAACAACAAAAAGAACATCGTCACAGCTCATAACTCGAAAAACTTGTAAGTTGGGGCACTCGTAAGTCAAGGTATCACTGTATTGTACAGATTCTACAAGAGTCGCTACTCCTTTATTACCGTCCCTGTTTAGTTTAATCTCATTGTAAAAAAAATAAAATAAATAAATAAAAAATAAAGGTTCTGCAATTTTTGTTGACGAACCACAGACATTCAGGATATCAAAATCAAGCACAAGAACAGAAGCGTCTCTACAGTCACCATTCGTTAGACTCCAGCTCAGTGGCAATTTACTGGATTAACTCCACAACCATAGAACCAAGAATGAAACTCATTGTAGTGTAGGAAAGTGGGACGTGTGTGTCTGTCCTGGCTGCTCGGCACACTTTGGTATTTTATTTTAACACATCCTGCCCAGGAAAGACTACCGTAATTTCTCGTGTGTAATGCGCACCCATGTATAATAATGCGAATACATGTATAATACGCACCCTCAAAATTCTGGAAAACCCTTCTACCTATGTATAATGTATTTTTACAAGGCATTATTTTGCTTCTACCCATACCCTGTTTCTTTGGCAAGCGATGCATCCGAATGCCACTGAACTGTCGTGCAGTGTGCGTTGCTCTACAACTAGTTTTCATGAGTGACTGACCATCAACAACTAGTTTATTGTGATTTGGAAATTGAGTTGCAGGTCAGCGGCATCACAGTGTCGCAGATGTAACCACCAATCAAAAAAGCCATGTTATGTCACATGACCCTTCAGAACAAAAATTACTTTTACGTTTTCCCAGCGAGATATAGCCGCCCGCCGCTAAAGTGTACCTATACAGTGTGTGTGTGTGTGTGTGTGTGTGTATATATATATATATATATATATATGTATATGTATGTATATATATTGTGTTTTAGGCGGTTTTTGTGAGTTGTAAGCTATATTTGTCTAAATTATTGGGGGGGGGGGAATGTTATTTCACTTTGTTGTGAATCTGAGTTTCACTTTTTGAATGAAACCACCGAAATTAAGTTTTCCATGGTATTCTAAATTATTGAGATGCACCTGTATTTATGTTTCCTAAACATTCCCAAGCTGCACAAAATGTAGTATTCTACATCTTTTCAAGATTTGGCCCACAAACAGCCTAGGCACCAAGCCATAGAACAGCTTCCATTCCTTCTCCTGCAAAAAAAGGGGAAGGAATGAACATAGTGAACAAGCGAGAGTGATTACAGTAGAGTGCAGATCGATCGGAAGCCATCATGTCAGCCTCCTCCTACGCTTGGCGAGCCTGGAAATAACTGCACTGTGGTTGTACTCAAGAGCTTCCCGGCTGTTCCGCTGCAGCAAATCTGAGAGGCTCCACTCGGTCCGGCTGCTGATGACGGTGACTCACTATATGCTCTCTATGGCTTCGCTTATTTTGGGGAGGAACTGCTAAGGTGTCCGGCTGTATTCACTGAAGCGCATGATTGTTTAGTTGCCTTAATGTGGAGCGTGCCAACCGCAATGCTAGATGGTAACAAACAAACACATGTTGTATATTCCAACGACAACCCCCAACGCTAACAAGGCAGCCTTTCATAAACACTCGTACTTGCTCTTTTAATTGGCTTTGAAGATGTAATTTCTCTTGGCTCATCCTGCATAGGAGCAGAGTCTATCTTGTAAGTGGGTCACTCATTCTTGCAAGAGGATGAAAAGGAGGGTATGTGTTTGCGGGTTCTTATTCCAATTTGTGATGTCATCAAGGTTTTTACCTGTTCAGTGAAAAATGATGACAGGAATCCATCCATTTTCTATAGCGAGTGTGCTGATTAGAGTAGCAAGTGAGCTGGAGTCTATCTCAGCAGACTTTTGGCGAGAGACCGGGCACACCCTGGACTGGTCAGCCAATCGCTGGGCACGTGTAGATAAACAACCATCCTCTCTCACTCTCACATCGACTGATACCTGCGGATAGCTTGGATTGCTAGATAGATGGAAGCCCTTTCCTTACAAATACCGTAATTTCACGTGTATAATGTGCACCCATGTATAATACGCACCCCCAAAGTTGACCTCAAAATTCTGGAAAACCCTTCTACCTATGTATAATGCATTTTTACAATGCATGATTTTGCTTCTACCCATATAATCAAAACATGAAGTATTATCTTTATTTTGTTCATTTTTTCAAGTAATTATTCTGAAGCTAAGCACTTTATTTGAACACGGAACACTTCCTTTTTATTTACTTGCTCTTATTTAGAATTTTGAAGATGGGTACAATTCTTTAAAAACAACATGAAGGGCCAGGCGAAACGCATTGTTTTATTTTAATGAGATTCAAATTAAACTGTCAAGCATTTCAGAAAAGCATTATCATCAAACTAAACATAACCATAAAGAAATTAATGATGGTTGTTGTTCAGTCATCAGTAGTATTTATTTAAAAAAATAATAATACTTAACAAATTCTGCCAGGGTATGTAAACTTATGAGCATATTGGAATGAAAGTGTAGGCTACACCTTTTTCAGGACCTCTAGGTGGCACTGGCATATTAGAATTAAAGTGTACACCTTTCTCATAACCTCTAGGTGGCGGTGGCATATTGAAATGAACGTGTACCGCTTTTTCATAACCTCCATAAGATGGTGGCATCCATTTATAAAATGGGAAAGTTTTATTAATTTTCCCCTATACCCATGTATAATGCGCACCATTAATTTTTGACACTCTTTTGGGGGGGGGGGGGGGAAATGTGCATTAGACATGAGAAATTATGGTAGTCTGTTTTGGCACCCTACCCCGTAGCTTACACTTAAAGAATACAGGGGAGATTGTTGTTGCACATAGAACACAGCCAGTACTTAGACTTTGGGCAAGAAGTGGGACACACCCTGGACTGGTTGCCAGTCACTACTTGGGCACATATAGACAAATGACCATTCAAACTGACTTGCTTAGACAGATGGACAGACACCATTGAAGTATTTTCTTGAGTTGAAGCAGAATTATTGTTACTTTGTTTCTATATAAATGTTTGAAAATAAGTGATGAAAATGTGCAAAGACTGAGAACATAGTACTCAATTGTTGAGGTATAGCTTAAAACTCTTTAACCAGCTTTTTATTTTTTGGCAGGCTTAACTCTTCTCTGTGGTGTTGGTGTGTCAAATTTAGCCCTTTTTTTTTTTTGGGGGGTCTCTTTGGTGCAGCTTTAAAAGTACCGTAGTCTGTTTTGCCCCTATACTTCATAGCCCAGACGTAAAGCAGTATGAATGGATGTATTTTTATTAATTTTTTTTTGTTCTTGTGTCATGTGACATTAACGTGATAGTCGTCTCCCACTTGATGCAACTCTTTAAGATGTACGTGCCTTTGCACCCTTTAAATTCCTGCATGAAAAGTCCATTCCTGTCTTGAATAGACTCATCTTTTCCTGGTGGCTCTTTTCCTCAACATTTTCAGTTGAAGAATATACAATTGATTCACTTCATGTCAGATCAACTTTCCCTAGATTGATTACCCCCCCCAAATAGTTTCATCAATGCAGGCGCCTCTGTATGTCGTCACTATTAAAATATGTTACCTATATGGATGCGTTCTCAATGTTGTTATCTGCTGTTTGTTTGGTGCGTCCTGTTCAGGATGGTGGATGTGGGCGGCCAGCGGTCGGAGAGAAGGAAGTGGATTCACTGTTTTGAGAATGTCACCTCTATCATGTTTCTGGTGGCACTCAGCGAGTACGACCAGGTGCTGGTGGAGTCGGACAACGAGGTGAGAGCTGTCATATAGACATTATGAATGTGTGTGTGTGTGCCATGCAGCTGAACAGGACAGTTTAAAAAAAAGTGTGTGTAATGTCCAATGCCCCAAAAGTTGTATGATTTTGAGTTTCAGCAAAATGTTCTAGTTGATCACTTCCATGGCAAATCCAGTCAGACTTGTGCTTAGTTAGCGCCTAAAGCAGTGATTTCCAACCAAAACAGTGTACTGTGAGAGATCATTGTGCTGCGAGAAATGATTCAGTTTCACTTAATTGGTCCAAAAATTAGTTTAAAAAAATAATACATATTGTGAGTTTTTTTTTTTTTTTTTTTATGCCAGCGACATAGTGAAAGGCAGAACAATTAAACGCCCTTCCACTAAAGCAAGAAAGTACAATTAACCAGGTTCCTGTTGCCATTCATGCAAAAGAATACCGTATTTTTACGGCCATAAGGCACACCGTATTAAAAGGCGCAGTCTTAGTTACGGGGTCTATTTCTGTATTTAACACATACATAAGGCGCACCGTATTATTGGGCGCAGGCATGGTAAAACATACGGTAGCATGCATGCTAGCGTATATTTTTAAAAAGGCAGCAGGAGCAAAACTGAGTTCGCTTGTACTTTATTGAAGTATTTAATGTAAACAGTGAGTTCGGTTGTACTTTATTGAAGTATTTAACAATGTACTCGCGTTATTTTTTTATCAATCTTCATCCACAAATTCATCAAAGTCCTCATCTGTATCCAAAATGAACAGCTGGGCAATTTCGCCATCAAACATGCCGGGTTCCCTCTCGTCATTGTCAGAGTCAGTCTCGTTGCCGTGGGGCTGTTCAGCAATGATCAGAATCAGAATCATCTTTATTTGCCAGATATGTCCAAAAAACACACAATGAATTTGTCTTCGGTAGTTGGAGCCGCTCTAATACGACAACAGACATTTTGAGACATAAAGACATTGAGAAAAACACTCACTCCGCAATAAAGGGTTGCTAGTTATCTGGTAATGCCGGTACAATTTTTTGGTTCGCTTCCGGTAGTAGTCTTTTTCAACATAATCCTAAAGTCAGATCCTGACGACTGTACATAGGCTTTTCCCAACATGTGGTGGTGTTTTCAAGCAAAAACACACACAAATACGGCAAAAAGAGTGCAAAAAGTGTGCTGTGACTAGACGGCCATTACGCCTGCAAGAGTGGAGTGGGGTTTGACACAATCTGAAATGTCGATGCCTCTGATACCAGAAGATCGATTCTCAAAGGTACATAGCGATACTCTTGATACTTCAGTCATTTGAGGTACTGTATTTGCAGGATCGTATCAAAAAGGGAAGTGGTGGTATCGATTAGCAGACTTCGACAAGTAGCACAGCGGCGCAATCTCGGCGCAGCAAAAGCCAAAATCTGTGGCGGCGAAAATTCATTTGTGGCGGCCCGTCACAGATAAATTTATGTGGAAACAGTGTCAGGACTTAATTCTCACAACTTTATTCATATAACATTACAACATATTTGTTTACTACTGTATTCTGACTTGATTCATGTATCATTATGGCTTTTTTCCCCCCTTTTGATTTTGATTCTTTTTTAGAACTTTGTCATATTACCGTTTTATTCCCGTCACATTACAACTTTATTCTTGTCATATTACGGTGACTTTATTTCATTGATATTCCAAATTTCTGTCAAATGCTGACTTTTTTTCCCCTTGTCTTTTTCTTTTAACTTTAACCTTGATTTTTTTTTTCATGCCCTCATTGAATGGTGCCAATGATGGCGAAGAGTGATCATAGAAACATAGAGCTGAAAATTGACCTTAGGATAAAAGAGGAAAGTGTCTTGTACAGATATGTACCAGACGTACAATATGAGCAATACAATTAATGAAATACATTTTACCAGGCAGCTGTCGAGTTGTTTTACTTTATTTTAGTTTTTTTTATACAGTAATTAACTTCTCTTCATACTACTATGATAGTTAAGAATGTTTAAATGTGACTTAAACATTGCCTGTACAGCGAAGATGTTTGAGCCTGGAGCCATGGATAAAATGTTGTGAAATTAGAACCATTTGGAAGTCCACAAGTGACACAGAACGAATAATATTTCACTTTGTAGTGACAAGCAGTAAAGGAATTGGCACAAATCCGTGCATGCCCTCTCTTACCAACACACAGCACTTATGTGCACATATTTTCCGTTGCCCTTTTACTTCATAATTCCATGATAAAGTTTTTTTTTTTTATATATACATATATATATGTATGTATATATGGCACATTGGCAGTGAGTGACACAAGACAATTTTGATGGTGTCATTAAGGTGCTTCTAAATGGCTGGACAGTGTTTAGTCATCAAACTGTGCAGAGATGAGCTGGCTGCGTTGACAGGACCGAGATAAAAGCCTCGACCTTGCACACTCTAAAGCCCGGACACGTTGTTTTTAAATCTCTCTGATTTCAGCACGTCTTTTTGCAGTTGATATTAGCTTTAGCCACAAGTATATGTATACATTTCCCAAATATTTTGGTCAAATTGAAAGTGGGATATACACGCAAGGATTTTTAGCACCTTGGCAGGTGTGTTCTGGCTTCTAATTATAATGTGTGGTGTACTTTAGATGACACAACACAGCGCTCCGATTGTGGCCCGACCGATATGGATTCTTTTACACCGATGCCGAATCCAATATTTACAAGAGTAAGAATCTAATAACCGATTAATCGGCCAATTAATTAAAAAAATATATACAGTGGACCCCCGCATATTTGCGGTTCATCACCCAGGGATTCACCTATTAGCAATGTAATTATAATGGGTGTCAATTTTTCGCAGATTTTTGCTATTCAGGGTTGGTTCCTACCCCCTTGAATTATGAACGTGTGTCCCCTCCACTTTAACACACATCTAAGGATTTGCTATCGTAAATATTGAACACGTTTCACAATTACGATGGTCAACCTGGAATCCCTCTTAACACACCCCACACCACAGGATAATTACTCAGGATAATCTTTTAGAGAAGTCTGATAAGCGGGCCTTTGAAGACGAACTGCAAATACTCTATAATTTGGGCTATTTATTGTTATGCGGTGCCTCCCACTTTAGTTTTGGTCAGAGTAAAGCAAGTGTACATTTGTAAAATATGTGTTGCAATTTTGGGTTCCAGTTAAATGTTTTTGTTGTCCTCTCACTCTCCTAACCTTCTGTGGATGATCAGAACCGCATGGAGGAGAGTAAAGCGCTGTTCAGGACCATCATCACATATCCTTGGTTTCAAAACTCCTCTGTCATCCTCTTCCTCAACAAGAGAGACCTGCTGGAGGAGAAGATCATGTACTCTCACTTGGTGGACTACTTCCCGGAGTTTGACGGTACTGCTTGCTTCATATTAATTGTTAGCTGTTATTTGCCATTTTGACGTCTGTATGCATTAATAAAGATTTTTTTTTTCAAATTTAATCTAAAAGAATAGTTTTCTGATGACACGTGCAAAGATTCATTTTTGATCTTAAAGAGCCCCCCTCTGGCTAGAAGGGTGAACTACAACAAATTGGCCTCATCCCCATTACGTTTACTTTTAGAATAGCAAAGTACAAAAGTCTTATTTGGGTTACAGTGAAATGTAAATATATATTTCAAGAATTAAGTCATGGAATATTGAGAGTAAAGTCATATTCAGAGTCAAAAATACATGGCAACTTTGACATTCACTCATTAAAATCATGACTTTATCTTCACATAAACTTTTTCCTTGTAGAATTTCAACTTTTTTTCCTCTTAAAACTTCCATCCATCCATTTTCTTTACTGCTTATCCTCACTAGGGTAGCGGGCTGCTGGAGCCTATGCCAGCTATCTTCGGGCGGGACGCGGGGTACGCCCGCCAACCGGTCGCCAGCCAATCGCAGGGCACATAGAAACAACCAACCGTCCGCACTCACATTCACACCTATGGGCAATTTAGAGTCTTCAATCAACCTACCACGCATGTTTTTGGGTTGTGGGAGGAAAACCCACCCAGGCACGGGGAGAACATGCAAACTCCACACAGGCGGGGCCGGGATTTGAACCCCGGTCCACAGAACTGTGAGGCAGATGTGCTAACCAGTGCCGGCCTCTTAAAACTTTTTCTCATAATTGATGCCATTACCCTCTTATCTTGCGCTATTTTCTTAATTTTTGCAACTTTAGTCTTCCGAATTTGAGGACTTTATTCTCCTAACATTACAATTTATTTCGACCGAAAAATACTTTATCCTCGTAAAAGTCACAATATGTTACAAAAGTAACTTTATAATAATATTACAACATTCTTGTAACATTATGACTTTTAAGACTTCGTCATGATACTTCACAGTATTAGGGCCTCAGTTTTGTTTACAACTTCGTTCTCTTCACATCAAACTGTATTCTCGGAACATTGTTATTGTCATAACTTTACAACTGAAATCTTGTGACATGATTTTCTTCTTTTTTATAACATTCATAGAAATTTTTGAAAATAATACTTTGTTCACATAACACTACAACTCTTTCCTCGCAGTACATCGTTATTCTGTTATTTTGTCAAAAAAAAAACTTTTTCCTCATATTACTATTTTTCTTGCGATATTCAAAACTTTTCTTTTAACTTGAACCTTATTCTTGTAACATTACATTTACAGTGTCACATTAACAAAACTATATATTTTTTCTTACAACAAGAAGACTGGTAACATGATTTTGTTCTTGTAATATTAGGATTAAGTTTATATTTATCACTTTATGACATTAGTATGATAATATTACTGTGAAGAGCAAAATAGCAGACAAACTAATAAGTGTCTGGAGATTTGTTTTAAATCAGCAATTGTGGATACAGGAAATGTAAAACTCATCTAGCATTAGAAAGTTGATGCAATAAATACATTAAAATAACACCTATTGGAACTATAATTTAAGAATGTTTACAACAATAGAGTAATGCTTACGTTTTGTACTTAAACAGTATGCAGAATAATCCTTTATCCTATTACATAATGCACTGCAATAACTATCCGGCGATAAAGTTCTTGACATTTTTATTTTTTATTTTTAAAAAAAATGACTGCTCCGATAGCAATAAATGCAATTTCACTACTAATTGGCTTGGTAATTTCTTTCGGTTTTTCGGTTCCCGGCCTTGGGTTTTCCGGCCAAGAATTTTCATTGGGGTGCATCACTAAAAAATATGTATCAACTTATTAATATGACTTTTTTATTTTATTCTGTAACGTAACAACAACAACAAAAAATACAACCTAGTCTTTGTAATATTACAACTTATTTCTTGCGATACTACATTTAAATTCTTGAACATTACAAACTTATTCTTATAGAATCCAAGTTTTTATCGCACCATTATCACTTTATTCAATAACGTGGCTTTTGTTTTATTAAAAAAACAAAACAAGCTCCATCTTCGTAATATTACGGTGATATTCTCTTAATATTACAGCTTTGTTCTTGTTACATTACACTTTGTTCTTGTGAGATTACAACTTTACTATTGTGACATTACCTGTGTTTCCACATTTTATTGAATTTTTTCACTCAGCCCTTGGTAGTAAGTTTTGCAAATTAAGTAACAAAATGAAGAAAAAGGACTACGAGTTTACACGATGTGCCGTGCTTGTGTGTGTTTGTTTATTTATTTATTTTCTTTTGCCAGGCCCTCAGCGTGACCCGCTGGCAGGCCGCGAGTTCATCCTGAAGATGTTTGTGGACTTGAACCCAGACAGCGACAAGATCATCTACTCGCACTTCACGTGCGCCACCGACACGGAGAACATCCGCTTCGTCTTTGCCGCCGTCAAAGACACCATCCTGCAGCTCAACCTCAAAGAGTACAACCTGGTGTGAAGCACTACGTGACACGAAGAGAAAGAGAGGGCGAGAGCAAGCCCCCCCCCCCCCCCCCCACACACCCACACACACAAACACACACACTTACATTGTATTATTTACTTCTAGAAACACACATTTGCATGGAACACAGTCATCAGCTTCGCGCCACGCTTCCTATCTCTTTTTTCGAGGCTCTTGTTGCTCATCACAGTATACACTCATCACGTGAGCCTCTTTATGGGGGAATTTGTGGTTGAACCTACTATATTATCAACAGCGCTTGTGTGTCGCAGGGTGGCCCATGTCGAAAACTTTACGGTTTAAAGGGCTCTCTCCCCTCCTGTGTACGCCATGCATGCTGTACACGACAGCAGTGTGCTCACCTTAAGGAATATAATATCTTCTGGTGTTAAAAGAATACTCTCCCAATTCAGAGTCCACATGCTCTGTTGAATGTAAATAGTTTTGCTTACACACAGATAGACGACTTATCTACTTTTTACCTACTTTGGGGTAACGGTGGCTACACTCAAAGGATTGTAACCTACCATACACACTGTCCCCCTTGTGTTTTAAAGTGAGCTCCGATTGAAATGACAAATACATTTTACAACTACTGACCCCTGCTTCTGAAATACAGTGGTATATATTTATAATTTACTCCTAGAAGTTTAAAAAATGATTTTTCAGACCATAATTTGATGCACTGTCGCTGCCATGTTTTAGCGTGTGCAAAGCATTCTGGGAATGATGACGTAGAATGGCTGTTGTAAAATTGTTACGTTGCTGCTCTCTGCGGAGCTAAGCTAGTCACATGCAAACAACTTATCGTCAGCGAAAAGAGTTAAAAATGCCACGCTGTGCCACGTTTGGATGCAATTTCCAATCAGGACGGAATGCAAAAAAAGGGAGGTAAGCATTCATAGCTTTCCCAAAGAGAGAAAGTTGAGGAAACGGTGGGAGGATGCGGTCGGAAGAGTTGAGCTGCCGAAAGATCCGCGGCTGTGTTCTCGTCACTTCAGCCCAGATTCTTTTTTTTTTATTCTTCTTCACGAGGAGCCTAAACGGCCACGCGTGACAAGCGAAAGCCGAGCAAAACGACGCCAGCCACGTACCTTGATCAGCCCGCTTTCGCAGTAGCTACAAATACACCAGTGAATATGACCAACTCGAGTTTCTTCACACCCGTCATCTTCATCCTCATTTCTTGTCTTCCTCACTCTCCTCATTTCCCTGATCACACTCTGACTTGACCTGAAATGGCTGACCAGCGTTCATTGCTGCCAGGGGCTGCTACTGTGGCCACTGCTAAAAACTCCGGCCGTCGAGCACATCCCCATTTGACGTCACTACCCAGAATGCACTGCGACCAAAAGACAATGGTGGCCTCTGTTGAAATTACGATTTGTAAAAATATAGAAATCTGGAAATGATTATCAAAAGTTGTATCCTATTGTTATGTTACTCAAGTCGAAAGAGATCACATACACCAAACATGTCATTGCAATCGGAGTTCACTTTAACACCCCTTTAAGAAGACAGCACTACCACTACATTTACTGCAAATCACTCCACTCTTGCATTGCCAATTTGACACCACATTTCCATTTTATTTAAAAAAAATTTTGTAAATAGAAATCTGTTGCCAGTATTCCTTTAGTACAGGAGTGGGATCCGGTCTGCCATGCAATTCTCTGGCCCTCAAGGCGTGTGGAATTATTGATTGTATACATTTCTGTAAGTAGGGGTTTCTTTCCTATTACTCAAGTGTGAGGGTTTCGGAGGTTTGGTTAAATTCTGATCTTGTGGAGTTGAATTATTAGTGTTTTGCCTTTTATGCCAAGTCCTCCACCCGCACACAAACTCAAATTCAATTTAGCCTCGTCCATCCATCTCGCGCTCTCGGCAAAGCAAATCTCACGGAAAACTACATAACAAAAATGTCACCAAAAGTGTATGTACCGAAATGATCTTGTCTCAATTACAAAGTACTTGATGTGATATATGGGCGTTTAGTGAAACACAAAAGACAATATTCAGCTGTATAAGGGCAAAATGCTAAATACACGTGTTAATTGTACCTTCTGCCATCTAGTGGTAAATCATTAAATTATTCTGCCTGTCACTATATGTCGCTGGCATAAACAGAACGATACATTATTTGTAGAATATAAATACTGTAATCATTTTTGTGCAATTGGATAATTTTCCAGTGGCACAGTGGTTGGGAATCACTGGTCTAGTCCGTGGTTAAAATATGAGTCATCGGATAAACTCTCGGAGGAGTTAGTTGAAGTACCCCCTGGAAATGTGCAAAATAACCTTAAAATGGCCGCTTTAAAGCAAACTTACTATTTTTTGAGGCTCACAACCTCTACCCAACTGTTTAGATATTAGGTTGTTTATGATTATGATTATTATTAGTTTTTAAAGACTTGTCATGATAAACATGCCTACCAAATATGCATTTTCACCAGGACGAAAACTAATTTGGGTGACTTTTTAAGATGGACAACCCCTAATATGGCAATCGGTTTGAACAGTTGGTGAAGAAACCAAGAAACTTCAAGTTGAGCTTTTTCCCCTCATCCTCATAAAACCTCAGTGGAACTGTAATGAAATCAATCGTTTTATTTATTAATGTATCAATATGTACTTTAATGATTAACTATACAATGGCCCATTGAGGACTTTGTAACAACTGACAGGGAAAAGGTTCCCCTTTTCTTTAGTGGCTGCGATCCAAACGTACAGTGAACCCCCTTATATTTGCGTTAGTTGCTGAAAAACTCACCTTGTCGCTGGCACCTATTCCCTCTTTTTGTCCTCAGACCATAACCATGTCTAATCTACAAATCTAATAGTTGGTGGCATCTTGGGGCCGTAGAACTCGGGTGAGGGGAGGAGCTTCATTTAGTATGGCTATAGTCTATTTTAATTGGGAAAACAGCACTTTGAGGCCATCGTTTGGCATCTATATGCAGTTACAAACCTTTTTGGATAGACGTCACTGACTCGTTTCGTCTCTATCCTCCACAAATAGTGGGGGTTCACTGTACTGCCGAATGGTTTATGGTTTATGGTGTGACAATCCACTCTAACTTGTGATTGGCATTCTGTTTCTTCTGAAGGTGGAAGCTATATCCCTGTGTACACCATTTCATTACAGTCATTAGTAGTAGTACTAGTCGTAGCGGTAATAGTAGTTGTGCTGCCAGTTTGCTTCTCATTGAACTGCATTGCTTCAGTTTTTGTTTTGTTTTTCTGTGATCAACTGGCACATTTGATTAACTACTCTGAAGTAGTTCATTTATTTAGTTGTGTTTTTCCTCTGGAAGATCAGCGGGATCTCCTCGAGCTCAAACGAGGAGACTGGCTTTTATACTGCTGTAAAATATACAAGCTATTTTAACGGAGACGTGTTTTATCTTTCGACGTTTATCCGTCTGTTTTTGAAAATGCTTGACGGTGGAATGGCAGCATTGTCTACATTTTTCGGGTTCACGCTTTATGCTAAAATCTGAAAATGACACAAAAAAATGAAAATCAAAAACATCTAGTCATTTAATATTTACTGTTGGAGCATTCTTGAATTTTTGTAATTTTACCGCAGGATGTGTTGACAGTTGGTACCAATCCCATAGCGTTTCTCTTGATGTTATACCCTTTCTCTAGAGCAAATATTTTTTTGCTCAAGCAGGCGCATCATTTATCGGTAAAGGGCTTTTGAATCTTTGTAGTGTGTTCCTGCTCTGGTTCCGTGTACAGTATATGGCAGTGACGTATTTTAATGGGAGGGGGTCGGGAGGAAGCACCCTTCAAATTTGGCTCTTGAGTTGATCCAGTTGAGGAAGCCCTGCTCTATAGCGCTTCATTTCACAATGTAATTCAGGTCAGTTGTCATCACAAGGGCTACTACAAGCAACTTTGGTCGGTAACAGTGCTATGTGGGGAGGGGGGGGGCATCTAAACCACAGATGCCTATATGTGACATTCCCTGGTGGCTTTTTGTTTTCTTCACATTTTGCCTTTTTACAAGACAAAAAGGAGCATATCTCCTCTTTTCCCTCCCAATCTTCACTTGTCCGCTTTTCTGACATTTCCACACAGTCATGGTTGTTGCTGCTAAAGGCTTCTCCCAATTTGGAAGGTCCCAGTTTGTCTTAATAATGTAGGCGTCCTCATATTAAAGTCAGAAGCAAGCCGAGGTGTCCGTCTTTTTGTATAGCAGTGTTTCCACCACCTTTATTAAGCCAAGGCGCATACATATTTTACATTAGGTAAATTTCGCAACATTCCACCCAAGCAAAATTTCACAAAATGTATAAACTGGAATACTTATTGTGATGATAGAAGAGCATTTAATTGTTCTGCCTGTCACTATACTATATCACTATATTCGGCGATGCATTGTTTCTAGTAAATAATTTTTCGACTGTTCAAGTAAAATTGGATCATTTCCTGGGGTACATGTTATAAGCTTTCACGGAATGCTAATGTGCAAAGGTATTGGGAATCATAATTCTAGAGTAGGTCAAAATCTCCCCCAAATGAATATGGTAAATACAGTATTTGCTGTTGTCCTAGACAAATAAATGCCTCGCTCAAATGTGAAAAGAGTAATAGTTGTGAAAAGTGTCATTTATTCGGGGTGTAATGGTATGCCCAAAAATCATGTTTTGTTACAATAAATGGACAAAATGCAAAAAAAAAAAAATTTAAAATTAACATTTTAATAACTGAAACAGATTTAATATGAAACAAAAAAATCCATAACATACTTTAGTATGTTAAATATAAATAAAATGTCCATTCCATCCATGCATCCATTTTCTACACTGCTTAACTTCACTAGGTATGATGGCTAACTGCGGGGAGGAGGCGGGGTACACCCTAACTGGTCGCCAGCCAATCGCTGGGCACACATAAACAACCATTCGCACTCACATTCATACCTACGGACAATTTAGAGTCTCCAATTAACCTACCATGCATGTTTTGGAGATCCGGAGTACCCGGAAAAAAACCCATGCAGACACGAGGAGAACATGCAAACTCCACACAACCGAGGCCCGATTTGATCCTGGCTCCTCAGAACTGTCAGGTGGATGTGCTAACCAGTCGGCCACCATGCCGCCTCCAATAAAATGTAAACAATAAAATAATTTCCCCCACAGGGATAAAGTTTTCTGAATCTAAACAACAGCTTAAATATATTATTTGTCGGAAATGTCCACATCAATAGAATGAAACAACATAAATGCTAATTGCTAGCACTAAATTCTCCATTGAAAGGTTCTTAGGACAATACAATAAAGTGTCTTTTTAGGAAATACACTGCCAAAAAAGTGACACAGTAGCAATGATTTATTACATTTGTCATGGCATTTGTTCTTGCTTTGGTTCCATCTCAAGAGCCTGTGGGAGACAGTTTAAAAGAAGCGGAAAGTTGTTTGTACCGCGTTAGGTTTTCTTTTTCATGCCAATATTCATGCTCCTGTGATGCTGTTCCAAATTGGACGCACTGCCAACAGCATCTTGTTAGCCAGAGGCTGAGCTGCGCTGTGTTTGTTTACAGAGGAGACTATACACTCCCTGTCCCTTAGCTAATATGTTCCGTATGGGTGCACTTCTGTACCATACACAATGTACTTGTAAATAGGAATACACCGTACTGTTACACCCCTAGTAGTTATTCCAGTTCATAGACACTTTTGCTCACACATTCAACGAATCCAGCTGTTACTAACCAAAACAGCAGCACCCGCCGAGTCACTCAAACTCATAGGTGAATTGAAAGTGGGGAGTTGGAGAGATTTCAGGGACAGTGCCAAGCAAAAATAAAGCAATGTACATTACTAGTATTTTCAATTCAACTTTGTTTTGTCCCATTGAAGCATGTTTATTATGCCTTTGTAAAAAAAAAAAAATTAAAATAAATCAAATTAATTGAGATGTGAAGGTGTTAAAATGGCCATCAAATTCTTGAAATGAAGGAGACTTCTGCCCCCCACCATCCCATCCCCTCTTCATCGGACTGTGTCGTCTCCATGGATCAGAGCACTTAAGGACTTGATACTGTCCTGCCGCCCCAAAAAGGCTTTTGCTTTCGCTGCCTTCTGATTATTAACAGTCACATCCAGCTCCGATCGTTTTTGTAAGGCGGACAAGCTTTTCCACGTGTATATTTTACGACCACTTAAGATTTTTTTCTGTTTTTCAATAACTTTGTGTAGTGGTGTACAAATTGAAAGTAATGTATTCTTTTCTTTTCTTTTTTTAAAGTACAGTATGCCAAATGTAAATTTTGTACAATGTGTGCCAATCCCCTTTCTTTGTAAAGCCAGACTCTTGATTTAATACTTAAGTGCCAATGTTGTGAGAGAAAGGGGAGGGGGAATCAGGGCCCGTGAATTTTCATGGTCCACTTTTTGAAAAGAAACAAACACTAAATATGTGATTAATTAACAAACGTATTCTTTATTTAAGATGATTGATCTGCTGTTTTTAACTGCATGCGTTTGTCGGGCGGGGAGGGTGACGTCATGCCAGCCATGACCTCACGGAAAGGGTTGTGCTTCTTATGGACTTTTTGATTTACAGTATTTTAGCCATATTTCTCTTTTTTTGTATGTTTCATTTCAACCACTGTTGCCTGAACCTCATTTTAACATGAAAACAACTTTCATAGCCTTCTCCTTTTCAATGTTTTCAATTGGAATAAAAAATATTCCTATACTCGCCTACATGATTCCTTCTGTGCTTCTTTTTCAGTCACCTTACAAATGCTTCAATTACATTGATCTGACGCTTTAATACTTACACCAGACAATAGTTATATATAGTTTACCTCTCATACTGTAGGTGTTTATTTTACATTAGTTAACCTTGTGAGACGTGATTGACAGTTTTGTTTAAATCTTTCTCAATTTCATTTTTCTATTTTAGTTGAATGAAGGTAAATTTAAAAAAAGGATTTTTATTTTAATTAACTGTTTAGCAATATGTCTGGATAAAAGCACCCACCCCCCTCTCCCTGGTTTAAAAAAAAAAAAAAAAACTACTTGCTATTGCAAAATATCTATGTTTTAATGATTATTTAGTGTCTCACAATTAATGTCCTGTAACTTTCTACTGTCGATTGGCTCTGTTGGACACAGGCACTTTTATGGTTTTGTTAATCATAAACTAGCACAAGGCCTAGAACCCTCTTATCTTGCTGACTTAGTGGTACCATATATGTTCCGTCCCGAAGTCTACGATCGCAACATGCTGGTCTTTAGGCGATTGCAAGAGCCCAAAAGGAGTCCGTAGGTTCAAGAGCATTTTCTGTTCCGAGTCCAGTACTCTGGAGTGCCCCACCGGCAGATATTCGAGCTGCTTACATAAAAATGTTTAAATCTCATCTTAATACTTATTTTTAAATTTTGGTGTGTAGTTAAACTACACACTGGCCTGTTTTGCTCCCACTTCTCCTCTGTCCTCCCCCCTCCTCTCTTGCTTAAAGAGGGGGCTTCTCAAGGTTCCTTCTTTTCTCCCCAAGATAAAGGGGTGTCATTGATCTTTGTCAGCTGTGGGCCTGTGAAGCCCTTTGAGACTCTTTTTGTGATTAAGAACGTAAAAAAAAAAAAAACGTAATATGACTTGATCTCTTATTTAGAGATAGTTTCTCGTTATCATGACCAGAGGCAATACGAGGATAAGAGGTTTAGATCTGCTGGGATTCATTTTAGGGGTGCCCCCCCCCCCCTCTCCCTCTCCTTTAATTATCACATGTACATGAAACAACAACTAAATTATATCATTCCAATCTAAACAGAGGGCAGTGATTGTCTGGCCACCTGAATCGTTTCCTAGCTAGAAAAATGTCAGCTAACTCCTACCTAACAAACATAAACAGTGAGCTATGATTAAATGCAGTAAAAAATGAGGACTGGTAATGATAGTTTTTTTGTTTAGTTTTTAATTATTGATGATTTGTTTTCGTACTTTTCCTAGTTTTTTTTTTTTTTTTGGAAACGGGTTCCATAGTCAGCTAAGAGAGAGATTTTTATTCCTCATTTTATTTCGTAATATTCACATTTTTTTTATTACATTATTACATGTAATAGCCACATGGTGACGCTATCTGCTCATACATGTGCAAAAGCGTCTGACTGCTGTAGAGCTTCATCACATAGATCTGTCCTTAGTGTAGCTGTGCGCTTGTCTTCCGGGCTTATCTAGCCAGTGTATTTCTATGTCGGGCGTAAAGGCAGGCATCCGGGCTTGTCGTCGTTCAGAGAAGACAGACGCACAAGACTTGACTTCACATCCACGACAAGGAGAGACAATACGACTTTTTAAACGCTTTTTTCCTCTGTCTTTAATCCAGAAAGTTGTCGGCTGGTTTTAACGACACGTATACGAATCGCTGCTGTGTTTGTGTGTGTGTTTTTTGGCTTGTTTTCCTCTCGCGAGTTGGGACGTAAAAAACGGGAATGAACTAACGAGCAGACATTTTGTCTTTTTTCCCTACATTTTTCACCGAGCAAACTTAGTCGACTTGCTTTGTTTTTTCATAGCGTTTTTTTTTTTTTTTTTTTAAGCTGACACCGAGTGAGTGTAAAGCGTAATTCCAAATGCCCTCCCGAGCGATGAATAATTTTTGACTGACAGCTTTTGCGGGGGAAGAATTACGGCTAGCTTAGCTTAGATGCTCGCTGGCTAGCTCCAACCACGACGTCAAGACCAAACCAAAGTCAAATTTGAGATTTTTACTAGGGTTAAGGTGTGTGTTTCTGTGTTTTGGGGGGGTCTCTCGCGAGCTAGCTGTGAGCTAGACGCTGGACAGCTCCACTTGAAAGCTTTTTTGGGGGGTGGGACAAAGGAAAAACATCAACACAAGGCTTTTTGGTTTTAGGGGGGGAAAAGACAGCAACAAGGGACTGACATGATGTTTCCACAATCAAGACACTCAGTAAGTAATTTTTTATTTGGCATTTCTCCTTTTTGAATATGGAGGGCTCCTGCTATTCTGCTTTCTAAACGATGCTCGTTAGTGTTTTTATGCTAATCACAAAATAGCCAAACATTGTATTCAGCAAGTCCTGGTTGTTAAATTGCATGGGCATATAAATTTTTTTTTTAATGCATGTTAGTATTGGAAGCCCGAACTCTTGCGTTGCCATGGTAACAGAGACTGAGTCCATAGCACGCACTCTACCATTGGCCAAACATAAGTGGGCTTGTACTGTATTACATTGATAGAGTTGAATATAAAATGTTCTAATTCAGAATATATATATTTAAGATTGGTTGGCATGGAGGAGTAATGGGTAGGAGATTTTGCTTCAGAGGTCCCTTGTTCAAATCTCGGCTGAGAATTGGCATGTGCTTTGTGGGTTTTCTCTGGATACTGCTGCTTCCTCCCACATCACATGCATGTTAGGCTTATTGGGGACTTTAAATTGTCCATAGATGTGAATGTGTGTGTGAATTGTTTTTCATATGTACCCTGCAATTCAAATGGCTGGTGACCTGTCCAAGGTGTATCCCGCATCTCATCCCAAATACAGCTGGTATAGGTTCCAGCCCAAATGATGACGAGCACCAGAGAAAATGGATGGACAGCAAATTGAGTCAGCAGTGTGTCCTCGTGGTTAGTTTATGTGCCTCACAGTCTTAAGGTCCCATGTTCAAATCTCTGCTCAGGCTTCCTGTGTGGAGTTTGCATGTTGCGACTGGTTTGATGACAAGTGCTATAGAATATGGATGGATGGATGAATATCTGTACAAGCATGTGGCTTCATAGCCAGGTAGCTAGCAAGCAGTCTTGATCGTTACTCGGCATAAAGATGCATTTGACGTCGTCACTTTCTGAGACACGTCTTCTTTGTTGTTATGCTTACAGTTGGCTTTGGTTTGCCTACTAGGTATGGGAAACCAGAAGAAATTACTACTATCAGAGATGCTAAATACGGTAGTATCAATAAATAACATTTGCGCTGTTGCCCTAGTCTTTTTTGTGGATGAATAAATGTGACTGTCACAGTTTCGTTGTGCAGCAACATGCACTGAGATGCTAAATATGGTAGTAATGATAAAATACTCTCTTCTGCCCTCGTCATCATTGTGGGTGAGAAATGTGAAAATCGTCTTGGCTTTACATATGTAGGCCTTAGTGGCACCCTAACACATGTACCGAGACAGTAACGCGGAAATTCTGATTGGGGATTTTTTTTTTTTTTCCATTAGGATTCGCAAGTGAATCTGAATCACCACTGATTCGTTCGTTTGTAGCTCTAGTATTAACAATAATCAAAATCTTAACTTCTGCCCCATTCTTCTTTGTGGGTGAAAAATATCGTGTTTAGTAGCACGATAACATATGCAGTGAGACGCTAAATAAGGTACCAACGATAATCAAAATCCCCACTCAGCCCTAGTCTTCTGTGAGTGAAAAAATACAGTACCGACGTCATCTTGGCTGCCTATTTTAATAGCACTGTAACGGTAAGCATGGCAGTAATGCTAATGAAAATTTGAAGTTGTAATACTAAGAATCTAAAATTGTATCATGGTTTATCGCTAAACCATTTCATCTCTACGTTAGAGGGGGAAAATGGTGTATTCACTAAGAGTAAAGCTGAAAGTCTCCCACTTGACTGTGGAATATTTGAGTCACAGGATTGCAAACGAGAGTCAGGAATGAAGCGTATCTGTAAAGATGGCCTCGTTTATTATAATCTGCCATTGGAACTCAAAGCACCTGTTAGCGCCACTGTCACCCTGTGTATGTCGTGCTGCTACCTCTTCTGTCACAGGCTTGTGGATGAGCTGCATCTGTGACATTCACATAAATAAGTGTGTCAAGATAAGTTAGCCTCTCTCATGGAAGCATGCTCACTTGCTCAAGTATCATCACATCACCTTTTTATGAAAATCTGGCATTTGGACCAACGTTTTTGGGTGAAGAAATCCCTCAAAAGTCACTTGGAGGTCAAATTGGGTGAACCGGCACTATACCACACTTGACCTCGCTTATGCCTTGATCAGACTACAGGATTTTAGCCCCGTTATTGGACGAGAACCCTTCGACTTGTCACCAGACGTCAACCAATGGGATTGCGTCTTGAAACGGCTCATTGCCCCCCCTTGATCGCCATTGTCAACAGCACGCACAAACCAATGTTTATTGAAACTTTAGAGCATGACTAGACAGAATGCCGGCATAATGTTTACGAACAAACGTTAGTGCTAGCACTGGCTAGCTACATGATGTTATGTTGCCTGCTTGTTAGTGGTATAAAAAGTACTTGAACATTACCTCAAGACAGGGCTCCATGAAGAATGCACAGCCCAAAACATCCTCTCCGGAGCACCCAGGGACAACACCACACGTTTTTTTTTCTCTTTTTTTTTTTTTCATGGTAACGACTGTATACGGTAGTGTTGACATGTTTTCCGGTCCCCCTTACCTCAAAACAGTGCTTGATTTGACAAGATTCTCTCAATGATCATCAAACACAGGATACAGTGATATCATAATGTACTGTAATGTCTTATAGTCTTGCCGAAGTCTGACCACGACACAGCAAGATTTTATGGCAGTAGTCTGACATAGTGCCATCGTGCGAGACCAAATTTGTCTTGTACTCCAAGCATTAAGTTAAGGAGGATCAAAGGGTGAATTAATTAACTTTTTTTTGGGGTTGTTTTACAAGTTATTCCTCAGTTGAGCTCGCATTAGACAATTCAATTCGAGACATGGGTTTTTGCTTTTTCTTTATCCCCCACCCCAATGAATTTAGTTTAGTAATCTGCTCTAGTCGCAGGTTACGGGCACAGTTCATTGGATTAATAGTGGTGCAGATGGAAAAAGCCTCTTTTGATGCCTTACCCACTTGACAGCATTTGGCATATTGTTGCTTTTTTGTAATTATTTATTTCTTTATTTTAAAAAAAAATTACTTGATTAATTCTAATGCAGCTTCAACAAAGCCGCTTGTATGTAAAAAAGTGGCAAAGATAAATGATAGCAAGCCAGAATCCCCACACACTAGGGGTTGAACGACTAAAGACTATTGTGGTGAAAGTCGAGTCGAAGTCAATTAATCGATGGCGATACATATATTTTTTTACACAGTACAGTGGCCCCTAATCTTATTTTGCGCCGCGGACTGGTTTCACGTTAAGTTGTATTTCGACAAACCGGCATAGAAGCAAATTAAAACTAGATTTTTACACCGATTTTATCGGGCTGATCGATATAAGATAATATTTAGCATTTTATGCTGATCGGCTTTGTCAAAATTCGCTGATCCGATCAGTGATGTCATTGATCAGCTCCGCAAAAGACATTTACTCCGCTTCGCCATCGTGCACAGTATATTTGAATCCAAAAGCTAGTTTATTTTTAGCCTTGTCGCGCGTCTTTTGACGTAGTATTGGAAATATCTGACAGCCAATAAAGATGTTTTTTTAATAAGTCAGCGGTGTGGAACAGACAACACGTAATGCCTGGATCAGACTACAAGACAAATTTGCTCTTTCACGATTACACTATGTCAGTCTACTGCAATAAAATCTTGTATTCCGATTCCACCGCATCCTGTTTTTTACGATCATTGGGCTTTATCTTGTCAACTCAAATGCGACCGGATACACTCGTTACCGTGGCGACGACAACAAGAGTGGAGCGCGGCGACTTTGTATTACAAGGACAAAATGGGTAAAAACGTGTGTTGATGCTCAGGACAGGAGAGGACGTTCGTTTAGGCTTGCTTGAGGTATGTTCCCGTACTTTGAATACGATACGGCTCGCAAGCAGGCAAAAAAACGTTATGTAGCCTAGCAAGCTAGTAGTACCACGAACGGTTGGACGTAAACATGCCGCCATTCTGTCGAATCATGCTCTAAAGTTTTGCTCTGTTTATTGTGTCGCGCAATTATTACGTCAGTCACTTGCTGGTTTGTGTTATTACTCCGTCAGACACTCTCACCGTTGCTGCGTTGGACATAGGGCAGTGGACCCAGAGGCTGCTCTCATGGGCATTACATATTTGCATCTCTAAACCAATAAATAAGATGAATTCGAATGATGTCAACACTGCTGGTTAGTGATTGGAAGTCCTGATGCTTTCCAGCGCACAGTGACTACAGAGGCACTGATAGACTGAACAAACAACATGATGGTAAAAGGCAAATGTAAGTGCTAATTTTCGATCAAAAATAAAACATTTTGCTCATACTAGCCAAATGAATTTGCTTTAAATATAATTTTACGTGTTAAAAGTGACGATATTCAGTTATTTTGAAAATATATCACGTATTTAACTGTTTTTTTTTTTTTTCCAAAGTCCCGTGTGCCGCCCAGTGGACATTCATGGTCAGTATAGCGCGGCACTAAGCTGTTCGTTGTTAGTACAGTAAGGGTGCAGCTATCGTATATTTTAGTATTCGGGTATCCTACTAAAAATGTTATCGAATAATCGAGTATTCGGATATATTATGTTTTTGCTTGGTTAAAGACCAATTATTAATACACAAGAGAAGTTAGCCATTTCACATCAAAATTAATAACCAATTGTTTTCCTTTTTTTAAATAATCAACTGTTTCATTTCTTAAATGTACATGAAGCAGCAAACTATTTAATTGTCTTGAAATATTTTCAGTGGGTCAAGAAAACAAATACATTTCAGTTTAAACTTAGCATTTTTTCTTCTTAATATTCTTAGCATTTATTGTAAGTTTAAAAAACACAAGGCATTAATTTAAAAAAGCGCCTGTTTTGCAACTTCACTTGAGCAGCTATAATTTTAGGATGTGACGTAATAATACAATAGGTTCGTAGCTGAGCGTTTATTAGCTTAAACCAGACTAACTAAACTGATGATGAAAATGAAGACACCTCGAATGGAAACACAAATATTACCTTAATAAATTTATTCACAAACTTTGACACTCGCAACCTTTTTTTTTTTTCTCTTCTTCTTCCCCCCCCCCTTCCCCCTTCTCTTTCCCACCTACAGTACTTGACTCAAAATATAGCCACTTGATCATTAAGCACTGTGAGATGTCTCAGCTTGACAATTAACTCTTTCCTGCCATTAACGGGCAGCTACTTTAGTATATGGGTCATTCCACGGATGTGGAGAAATGTTACGAGCAATTATTAACGGCAAAATACATTAAAAAGCATCAAATATTAACACACAACAGTATCATCAGTAATCGGGTATCAACGTAGATATAAAATAATATTGTATCAAGAATTTTCCACCTCCAATTATTTTGCAATTAACCATTTAAAACACATTTTTGTGATTTTTGACCAGCGCCGAAGTGTGACATTTTAGCAGTCATCAACGGAAATAGGCACAGTATGAAAAATATCGGCAAAATCATGCAACCACTTTCCCAATATCTGCTAAAAGGGTGCGCCTACCACTCAACAGAAGTTAATGACATTCCACGGCGAGATTTCTTAGAGGCACTTATTAGAAATGGGCATCGTGCTTGTAACTTTGTCGGTCAAAACGCGTTACGAGCAAGCGCCCTCTCAATTTCATAACTGTAAACAAACAACGACCATTTTACGACGACTATTTGGAATTGATGCAATAATCTCCAAAAATAATCATAGAAGGATCAATCAATTGCTTCGGAAGGAGTAGGAGACAATATTGACTTATATTTTTAAGTGTCGGTGATACTTTCGTTCGAGCGACTTGAACAAAATAACAAAAGCGGTCGACTATTTTGCGACACCCAGAACCATTTTCGGCTTCCATACGACCAGCATACGGCAGCATTTGAGCTTGATGGGAACATGGAGGGGCCGGTAGAACCTGGTAAGTGTTTTCAAGAAAATTATGTCAAAATGTTACAAGCTTCAATCTCAAACGGTCAAGTTATTAGCAATGATGAAAAGCGAGTTTGTATAGAATTAGATGGTTTCTTGTTTGATTCGTTGAAGGAGAAATGATTGGTGAATTTCGACCATTTTCTATCGCTAGTGCACAGGCTGTTTTCTGTGTCTCCTGACTGCACTGCTGACTCGCTGGTAATTTTGACGAGTCACAGCAGTGTTGAGGATGTGGTCATGATTACGCGCATACTTTAATCCTTATTATTAAACTTTGATTCGGTTCCGATTATAAAGGCCTCCTGTCAAACGTTTTTAACTATCTTTGTTCAAAAGATATGATTCACTTTGTTGATAAAAATGTCGATGTTGTGTGGTGCACTGTGGATTGTTACTGGTGCTTGTAACATGACATGGGCACTGGCAAAGACCGCTGGTGTGAAAATTACGCACAGGTCTAAATGGCTGTATTGTCGTTTACTAACATTGACTTGTGTAGAGACATTGTGTTCAGAACTATGTGTTAATGTTTTGAAATCATAGTATTGTTCAGTCAAGGATTGGTATTTGGAATACATGTGGAAACTCTGGAATGCCATGGTGTATGTAACTGGGAATGTGTGTGACTGGCAGAAAGCCCAGTCAAAGTTACATACATGCTGTTCTTCATAAACAATTTTGTGTGTATTTCCAACTGACAAAGCATAACACTGAAAAGGTACATCTAGGGTTTTAGCAGTAAAAAATGGCAATCGTTAAACTTGACTTAAAATAAAAATATTAACAACCTTAATGTTCCCTATGATCTAAAATGTTGACCTTACATTGTTTATCATGTACAAACAATTAGTTGGTCAAATGATTGAATTGGAAGTTAAAAATGGCAAGTGATGGAACATGTCAACGTTCGAGCTTCAAGTTGATGGTCTAACTGTGGATGGTATCATACCAAGTAAGGAAACTGATATTGAAAAATTCACTAGCCCTATTAAGTTCTGATATGCACTGAATTCATTCACTTCCATCCATCCATTTTCTGAGCCGCTTCTCCTCACTAGGGTCGCGGGCGTGCTGGAGCCTATCCCAGCTGTCATCGGGCAGGAGGCGGGGTACACCCTGAACTGGTTGCCAGCCAATCGCAGGGCACATACAAACAAACAACCAGTCGCACTCACAGTCACACCTACGGGCAATTTAGAGTCTCCAATTAATGCATGTTTTTGGGATGTGGGAGGAAACCGAAGTGCCCGGAGAAAACCCACGCAGGCACGGGGAGAACATGCAAACTCCACACAGGCGGGGCCGCGGATTGAACCCGGGTCCTCAGAACTGTGAGGTTGACGCTCTAACCAGTCGTCCACCGTGCCGCCAATTCATTCACTTATACCTGGTAATGTTCAGGTCCTTCATTTTCCATGTTGTATTTTTATTTAGTTACACATATCTATATTTGCCCTAAGTAAAATTTTTACTCGATATTTTGCGGTGGATTAACAAGTTGGACATAAATTGGTTTGTGGACCTACTCTAACACTAGTATTTGTTTTCATACAATAAACAGCTTTTCATACAATAAACAGCTTTCCATGGTCAAATACTGGTCAAATAATGGTCAAATAATGGTCATATGAAGGAAACTATGTATGTTTTTATCCCATGAACCCCTAAATGTAACTGGTATACATCAAATAAATTTTACTAACATTTTCAACAAAATGATTTAAGTTCTTAAATTTGTCTTACATGTCACCAATTGTGTACCACCTCAGTGGAATGACCCATATACCAATAGTAACAAGTAATGTTTTAAAATCTAGTGTTCTTACTTCTTAGTATGCTTTCATCAATTTAATGTTGTGTATTTAAGATCTAAATGGAATGCTTAAAAGGTCAAGAGTGAGAATGTGTTTGTTTAGATACACAGAGAGATGGTGGTGAAAATCTTGATGTGGCAGTTGAGACAGGAGACAATAATTTTAGCAGATGCTGTATAGCATACATTTGTATGCTTTTGTGGGTTGGTCCATGGCTTATTGTAAAGCTATTTGACCTCAATAAGGTAAAATATTTTTTTACTTTAAAGGTCCCCTTCCATAATATAATATAATCTTTAATGTCCTTTATCAGGATTGCAAGATAATTTGGGTTGAAAATGCCCAGAAAATCCTTTTTCAAGCTATTGTTGAAGCCTGGCTATTGAGAAGGCTGGATTTCTTATTAATATGTGTCATGTAAATAAGATTTGCTCAGAATGGATGGTCTTACTGTCATCATGGAGCAAAATTCACCAAGCGTTGAATTGTTCACCCACTACTCGGTACCCAACAAAGGAGGGACGTGTCACGCAGGTGAAGTAAAACAGAGGAGGTTATTTTGAATGCAGTCACTATAACGTAACTGACTCGCAACATTCATCTCACTCACATTTTGACGACAGTGACCACAGTTACATTCAACATTGAAAATATAGTTAAGTATTATTGTAAAATACAACACACTTATGCTTTTATATACTATATTTGCATGGCTTGGTGGCAGCTAACCAGCCAGCTGGCTAGCTCGCTCCAAACCTGGAAATGCACTTCCAGCCGTGTGGGAAAGCTTATTTTATTATTTTCATTCTCTACCAAATGGGCCAAAACCGCACAGTCCTGGTCCCCAAATGCTTAGGAATTTCCCCCAAAGTAAATTGAAGCCATTTGTTCCTCAACTCTGAGTTTGGCAGGTGACGCAAATCGGTTTAACCCTTACCACGCACGCACGCACTCACAGACATGCGCGCACACACGCACACACACACATACACACACAGAGGTCTGCTGTAGTGGTGGGAGGGTCAGGGACATTATGAAGCCCACTTGAATTAACAGAGGAGCCCCCAGCCTTTCCTCTAAAACCTCCGGCTGTGTGTGGAGGGGGTCTTAATCCCGGTGGTCTCCTGTCTCGCCCATTAAATAACGTCCCCATATCCTCCCCTCCGCATTTGTGTGTAGTGTGTGAGTGCGCAACCCTAGCTGTGTTTATTTGCAGCCAGTGAAAATAGACTCGTTGATCATTCTTGCAAGGGCACACACACACACAGATTCTTAGCAGCCTCCAGGGTCTTATCTTCTTTTTGTGTGTGGGGGTGTGGGTGGGGGGGCAATTTTAATGCGGGTTGTGGGTGGGGGGGTGGCATGACACACGCGGGCCAGCAGATGTCTGGGTCATTAAGGTTAGGCCAGCTGATTAGCATGACAAACGTGCACCTCCCCACCCACCGCAGGGGCTTGCTTTTGACTAGCCAAGTTGACGACATGGGTCACAGGTGATGTTGATTTTTGTCAAGGATGGCTTGAATGGGAGGGGCGTCGCCGCCTCGGACTCAATTAGAGCAACAAGATACACATGACTGCACTTGGAAACACTGTGACTTGTGCTCCCTTCATACAGATAGTATCACAATGTCATAAAACGGGATTTTCAAACATGACAGTGTGCATCTAGTGTTAGGAAATACAAACTGGTTTCACTTCTCGAGCTTGAAGGGGAAGAATATATTTTATGTGACCCCAGTAGTCTAAACAGAGTATTCTGATTAATATTGGGTTCATGGAATAAGAATTGAACAGATAAATTCATACATTTTCACCGATCTCAGGGGGCTGCCATTGTGGGCAATGTCACCCTCTGCTGTTGACTGAAATTAACATCACGTATCCTCCCACTTGGATTGCGAGCGTATTGTGAGCAAACCCGGTAATCAGGAAAACAGGCTCACCTTGTATGCTGCAATAACTAGCAGAACTACGGGTTGATTTACGTGACGGTTTCGAACCCAAAATTGCCAGAATATCGTTCAAACCGTAGAACCATAGAATTAAACTGGTAACTCAAGGCACCACTGTACTTACTGCTCTTAGTGTGTAATGTTTTACAGATGACACACACACGACGGTATCTCCGTCAACAATTGCAAGTCTCCTCCCACAAACCAGATATCTGTAGTAGTACCAAGACTGACCTATGGGAGACAGCATAGTGCCACATGTCATCCCAGACTGATGGAAAATAAAAAGAATGGGAAAAAAAGTCGTATTTTTCCCCCCCAGCAGATCGGTCAGGATAATAGTTCAAAGACATGTGCCCTTCACTGAATTTGATCGGAAGTGCGGGGAATGCTAAAATTCAGCCCGATTATCAGTATGTGTGAACCCCATTTAAAGCCAAGTTCCACGCACCAGGTTATTTGCGCTTCAAATAACAGCGCATAGCTTGAGCACTCGCACGATTCAGTCCATATGAAAAGAAAAGCAAAAATAACACTGAGGGACGATGGCTGTTGAGTGTAGTACGATGCATTTTCATTGGTGGATGCAGCACTTCAACACCAAACTACCAAATTATGCTTATCAATTAGTGTTTAGGGGGCGGCACGGTGGTCGACTGGTTAGAGCGTCAGCCTCACAGTTCTGAGGTGCGGGGTTCAATCCCCGTCCCCGCCTGTGTGGAGTTTGCATGTTCTCCCCGTGCCTGGGTGGGTTTTCTCCGGGCACTCCGGTTTCCTCCCACATCCCAAAAACATGCATTAATTGGAGACTCTAAATTGCCCATAGGCATGACTGTGAGTGCGAATGGTTGTTTGTTTCTATGTGCCCTGCGATTGGCTGGCAACCAGTTCAGGGTGTACCCCGCCTCCTGCCCGATGACAGCTGGGATAGGCTCCAGCACGCCCGCGACCCTAGTGAGGAGAAGCGGCTCAGAAAATGGATGGATGGATGGAATTAGTGTTTAGATGTGGCCCACCAAACACAAATCCCAGACCTTCACATTGACAAATTAGCCAAACATTTGAGTATGTACTACTAAGCTAACATTAATCTGTGCTAACACTTCTGATCTTATTACCTTTTAGCCTTGACGTCTTGCCGGTCGGTGTCTAGCAATATGAATGTGTGCGTCGCGTGCATCTGCATTTTAAATAAAAAAAAATTTTGTGGAAGAAGAGTCAAGGTACAAATTCATAAGCAATTGGCAGACTTTCTATTCGCAAAGTGGCCTTTTGTTGTTTATTGCATGGCAGAATGTCCTGAATTTAAAAGATTCATAATTTGCGTTTTCATTCGAGTGCTCATCGAGTGTGTGTTTGTGTGGACCTGCTGCATCAGTATTCAGCAGCTTGTTCCCTGTGTGTGTGTGTTGGGGGGGGTAGATTGGCTGTGGTGGTGCGTCGAGCTAACCCTTCACCAGTGCAGAACGGTGCGCTGGGCAGGAACAAAGCTCTCCACGGGGGTTGCTTGATTGGCCCAGCTGGCCTCAACCCCGCCGGAGCCCCCCTTAGACCTCTGCCTCGACACAAAATACCAGGCCGCACCGCATCGCAGCAGACAAGAGAATTAGCTGGTCTGTTTGTCCGCCTAAGAGCGCCAAGGCCCCAACTGGAACAATGTATTGCTTCATCCCCGTGATCCCATTCAGACTCCGCCAGGATTCACAGCAAGGCGACGACAACCTTGCTTGTTTGTTTGTCTACTTCCTGTCTCTGTGTAATTCAGAGTACACAATGATGTGTGTAATTTAATGTAATGGAGGCTGCGACATCAGATGATAATGTCTATGGTGGCTCAATATCCAAAGTTATTTTTGCACGATCTTTTCCAAGTAACTGTCAATAATTAGACATGGCTATAAGGCGGCTAAGTGTCAGCTGCCATGTTTGTCAGAAGACCTTGCATACTGTGTTTGCTCTGTACAATCTTGCCGCATTCTTGCCTGTACTCATCTTTAATACAGTAATATAGCACAGTCAATGTCACAGCACACCACCCAACAAAATGTCACGCAAGTACTGAAATAATGTTAATCTCATCTCAATTTACTCACAAATATACTGACTCTTTGTAAAATCTGGGTCTGTTTAGCTGAACACAAAGCTATTATTCTATTGTATGAATGGCAACAGGTGGATACACAGAATATTTGTAGATTCTGCCACCTAGTGGAAGAGCAATTAATTGGTCTGCCTGTCACTATATGTTGCTGCCATAGATGGATGAGGAAAAATAGAATATATTTTTGGACCAATTGTATTATATTTGACAATGTATTTGGATTAACTGGTTGGTTAGTCATGATATGGAAAGTATTTGCCACAACAAAAGGTATTAGGTAGTTTATTGACAGACAGAGAAAGCTTAAAAACACTTGCAAACTTGTATCTGGAGTAGATATAAAGGTTTACACACACTTGTTAAAATGGCAAGTTCGGTCTTGGTCAGGATACCCCTTGCAAAAAAGATCTTGAATCTCAATGGGACTATCCTTGGTTAAATAAACGTAAATAAAGAAGAAACAACAATTTAATGATATGACAAAGGCAAATCATTTCAAAACCTTTTCCAGCCTCACAGTTCTGGTGTTGGGGGTTCCTGTGTGAAGTTCGCTTGTTATCCGCATGCTTGATTAGATTCTCTTCCAGGTACTGCGGCTTCCTCCCACATTTCAATAACATGCATTTTAGATTCATTGAAAATGCAAAATTGTCCATAGGTGCAAATGTGGGCATATGGTTGTTTGTCTGTATGTGGCCTGCGATACCACGGTGACCAGTCCTAGTTACACACCCCCTTCTGTCAAAGGTAAACTGGGATTGGCTGCAGCTCATTCATGATGCTGATGAGGAAAAGTGGCATAGATATAACCTATACAACAAAAAAAGTAGGCTTTACACGATCAGGAATTTTTGGGGCCGATCACAGATCAGTGAGTTTAAAAAAAACGATAACTGATGACTGATCCTATCACAAGATGGAGCAGTGTGTCTATTTAAATAACTTGTTCATTTACTGTATCTGCTTGCGTACTGTATACTGAGTATCTTCAACAAAAGTATTCTCTATCCAGGTCATGTATTCTATGTATTAAAGTACTTCACACACACCGAAACTTTAGCGCATGATTCGACAGAACGGCAGCTACAACCGTTAGTGCTACCACTTGTTTGCTAGGCTCCATAACGTTTTGTTGCCTGCTTGCGAGACGCATCGTATGGAAAGTACGTGAACATACCTCAAGCAATCCTTGAATTAATGTCCTCTCCCGAGCCCCGGTGACTACCAGTACACGTTTTTCCCCACTTTGTTCTTATAATACACACGACGCGATCCATTGTTGTTGTCGTTGCCTAGGGTAACGAATGTATCCGGTCGCTTTTGTGTTGACAAGATAAAGCCCAGTGATCATAAAAGATGGGATGCGGTGGTATCGTAATACAAAATTTTATTACAGTAGTCTGACATAGTGCAATTGTGAAAGACCAAATTTGTCTTGTCGTCTGATCCACGCATTACGTGTTGTCTGTCCCACACCGCTGAAGTTTAAAAAAAATAAATAAATAAAAATAAAACTTTTGGCGGTCAGATATTTACAATACTACGTCAAAAGACACACGACAAGGCTAAAAATAAACTAGCTTTTGGATTCAAATATACTGTACACGATGGCGACGTGGAGTAAATGTCTTTTGCGGAGCCGATCAATGATGTCTTTGATCGGATCGGCAAATTATGACATTAAAGCCGATCAGCATAAAATGCTAATTATCGGCCGATACCGATCAAGCCTATCAGATCGGTGTAAAGTCTAGAAAAAAGTAAAAAAAAGCTGACCAATAACATTAAAAGTCATGATTAGTTGTTGACAAAAAATTGTTCAGGGACGCTATCAAGTATGTCACAGCCAATATAAACGTTGGCTGTGACAAGCTGCAGGAGTTAGTGGAAAGTACTGGCTGTCTATCCATCTACAGTTCTGTATCCATCCATCCATCCATCGTCGTCTCATTGGCCACTTTGCAGCAAACTTTGAGACTAATCTTTCGTTCCCGCTTGCCATTCCTCCCCTGTGGGTTGTTGTGAGTAATAACCTTGCTTTTTACAAGCAGACATCAATCATCTGCACAACCATACGGGGTGTAATCTTAACCCCCACCCCTCCACACGTCTGGCTTTAATCTCAGACATGCTCTCCAAACCGTCAGCCGGGTCCTGCCTCACCATTTCCCCCCCCCCCTCGCTCTTGACAAATTGCCCATTTCCCTCGGCTTTGCAATCTCTGCGCTCTTTTCCTGTGTGGTGGTGGTGGTTGTGTGTGTGTGTGTGTGTGTGGGGGGGGGGGGTCTAGTACTATTAAATGCCTTCCCACAGCCACCTTGTCACATCTATGTGTGTGTGTGTGTGTGTGTGTGCAATTTTTGTGCATCTGTGTCTCCAGGGCAGCATGCCATGAGTGTCATGTTTGTGTGTGTTTTTACCGCATGCTTGGCTGGCCTTGCACACAGGGTCAAGATAGTTGCGCCGAGCAGGGAGGCGAGCCGAGCCGTGCCAAGTCTGTGTTTGCAAGGGCACCTCACTCCAAGTGATAAAAGTAGAATAATCCTCTTTAAAGCATCTTAACGAGGTCAACTCTGGCGGGCTGAAAGGGGAGGTGTGTGTGAGTGTGGGGAGGCGGGGGGCGGGGGCTAAGCCTTGGTTTGGTTCGTGAGAGATAATAATCAAAATCAAATTCCTGGCCCAAACAGGATTAGGCTCTCTCTGCGCTGCAAAGCCCCTGTCCAGAGCGGCTGAAGACACAATCCTTTACCTCAACGCAGACACACACAGACATTTTCACACAAACACACGCATACTAGAAGCAGCTGAGTTGACCCGGGTTCTTGGACATAGCCGTTGATATTTCTTTCTAGTGATAAGGCTGGAGCTATTCTTTGGCTGGATTTACACTGGAGGGCTAAGTGCCCAATTTCGATTTAGTGCGATTTTGACCTGTCAATTTGTCAGCTTCTGACGTAGCACCAGAGGCATAACAGTGTGTCAGGAGACATCCGACAAGTATTAACCATTAGGGCTGCAGAAATTGGATATTTTCAGAATCAAGTGTTCTACCAATTATGCCATCGATTAATGGAGTAATTGCATTATTAAACAAAATAACGTGGATGGTGAGGTCCAGGTATCATTATTTTTGTTCACTTGGGGTGACCATCCACACATTCTACTATAGTATCTGTGACTTTTGAGTGTGTTTGGCTTTAAAAGGCGAGCCGAGGCCTGGCCTGGTGAGTGACGAGGGTATCAGCAAATGAGACTTACGAGTTGGCTGACTGTTAACTGACTAACCTGTTAAATGCCCATCTACGAGTTGAGTGCCTTGCCGTGAGTTGTGGCGGCTGGTAGCTTACAGAATCTTTCCTCATGGCTAGCCACCATTGCCCCAACTTATTTCTACTGGAGGGTTGCCTGTGACTTCAGTAACATTAGTCCATGTGGAAAAATGATCCCTGTGAAGCTTCGAGGCAGAGATTTTGCTGCAGTGTATTTTTTGTAATCAAATTATTAGTTATTTGATTTATCATTTCAGCCCTAGCTCTGTTTGTGTGTGTGTGTTAAAATATCACTTGTTTGAAGTTTTATAATTACTGTAACAGCTATCGATCGTCTGCTATTTCTTGACAGCAAGAGAGTGAAAACTGGCGCTAAGGAATACTTCAAAAAGGGTGTTTTGATAAGTACTGTTTAAAGCATGTGAGAGGGGTAAAACTATAACAAAATAACTTTTACAGGATCTATCGATTTTCCCTTATCGTTGGTGGTTTGAAACGTATACCCCTTGATAAACATGAGTGCAGTAATTAAGGTTTTCTGACTAATGCCTGGCTCAGACTACAAGACAAATTTGGTCTTTCCCAATGGAAAAATGTGGTGTTCGTCACTGGTCCTCGGGAGAGAACGTTCTTTCAAGGATTGCTTGAGGTATGTTCACATACTTTTAATACGATACGGCTCGCAAGCAGGCAACAAAACGTTAGGTAGCCTAGCAAGCTAGTGCTAGCACTAACAGTTGTGCGTAAACATGTCGACGTTCCGTCGAATCATGCTCTAAAGCTTCGGAAAATATTGGTTTGTGCGTGTGAATAAATGCTGACAATGGCACGCAAGTATGTTGACTACGGCAAGCACGGGATGTACCGATCATTATATACGCAAAAAGAGTTGTCGTTGATATGTCACACAACACTGAAGATATAAAAAAAAAAGAATCAAACTTGATAGACTTCATTTTGGCGTGAATTGGTGTGAATTATGTCACACTACAAGAGGTTTTGTCGTTCCCGACAAGATATGTCAGGCCTGATCTGGGAAATCGGCTGCGATAGCTAATCGGGCCAATATCGGGACTAAAATCCTGTAGTCTGATCTAGGCATAACATGGAAGCTCCTATACCATTTCCAATAGAAATTAGCCACCTCAAGACTACATTTACCATTAAAAGAACTCATGAGTTAAAGGACAATCGCATATAATGTAATGAACCACTTGCTGCTTCACCAAGTCTAAAGACATTTATTTTTAGAACACATGTGGTGGTAAATTTCCATTACAAAAGTTACAGTTTAACCCTGGCAGAGGTGTGGATTCACAATAAAGCACAGTTATTGCTATCTATTACCTTGTTCTTGTCAAAGCGCACACTGCCAATTGCAAAAACTATACTCGTTACTCTCACCAGAGTGGTCTGAGAAACTAAAACAAATATTCCATGCTCAACGCAAATAAAGTTGTCTGACTAATACGAAACTAAATAAAAAGCTGTTTCGTGATCACAAACATTCAGTTGTTTTATTGGAACAGATGCTCAAACAAACCACCTTGGTTATGGAGCCACATGCTGTGTTAAATTTCCATTGTATTGATATTTATATATATTCCGGCTTCATTTTAACGACCGCACGTTTGCCTCCATCTTCCACGTTCAGGCTTTTTGACGGGTGCAGAAAGTGGATGCAGTCACGCTGTCCTTGACTGCACTGTTGCTATGGTGCACAACAAAACAGCCTTGTAGCCCACAAACACAACACAGCCAACTATTAGTCACCCTGCGTAAATCTTCTGCAGTCCTTTTAAAGAGTGGGTGTGAGATAATATCCAGTCATTAGCCAGGGCTTGCAATTCCAACGCTACTTCCCTGCCCCCCCCCCCCCCCCCCCCCCACCCACACATGCACACACACACACACACACAAAGTGAGAAGTAAACAGCCAGGCAGAGCTCCAGGAAATATGATCCCCACTCTCCCACTACCCTTAGGCGGGATTTATATGGAGGAGGATGTTTTCCGATGTATCCTGCTGGTACTCTGTTTGTATGTGTGCCCTAATCTTCTTCCATTCTCTTTAACTCTTCAGTGGTGTAAAAAAAAAAAACGCTTTGCAGTAGATTTCACACAGATGAGGCAGGGTGAAGAGGCAAGGAGAAGGGATGTGTGTGTGTGTGTGTGTGCGCGTACGTGCGTGCGTGTGTGTGTGTCTGTGTGTGTGTGTGTGTGTGTGTGTGTGTGCACGTGCGCGCGCCTTGCATGGGGGTTCAGGTGGCACGGGAAGGAAGGCGGGGCAGTAATTTCCTGAAACGACGAATCCCATTTATTCGCTGAAGACTGTCTCAATTGCCTTGCCGGCGCACAAAGCTTTTTAATGCTTTAATTACGTCTCAAAGGAGCGGGGCAGAATCGAATTAGAGGTTGTCCTACATTTAAAGTGCTATGTGTGCGCGTGTGTGCGTCGACTATGCAAATTGTGAGGAAGAGGCTGTGTGGGTTGTATGACTCACGGCAGTGAATATTTGTTCCTCATACGCACAAGCTCATCACGCCTCCCCCTCACACACAGTACACAACATATATCCTTGTCTCACACACACACGCACACACTACTGGATGTTGGCATCCATGATGCTCACCATGCAGGCCAGTCACTCTCTTTCTTGCTCAAACATAATTTTGGGTCCATCTGTCCACATGTAGCCACCTTTTCTGCCGTCACAGCAGATGGCACATGTCGCTGTATTACGGCAATATTTCATTCACATTATGGGCATCCATCTGTTGTTGGGTGCCTGTAGAGCACCTTGTTTTAGCCAGTTGCCTAGTGTTACACAGACAGCTCCCAGTGTTTTCTAAGACTGGAAGATGATATACAGTGGGTACGGAAAGTATTCAGACCCCCTTAAATCTTTTATTCTTTGTTATAAGTAGGGCGGCACGGTGGAAGACTGGTTAGCACATCTGCCTCACAGTTCTGAGGACCGGGGTTCAAATCCCGGCCCCGCCTGTGTAGAGTTTGCATGTTCTCCCCGTGCCTGCCTGGGTTTTCTCCGGGTACTCCGGTTTCCTCCCACAGCCCAAAAACATGCAGGGCATTGAAGAATCTAAATTGTCCCTAGGTGTGAATGTGAGTGTGAATGGTTGTTTGTTTGTATGTGCCCTGCGATTGGCTGGCGACCAGTTCAGGGTGTACCCCGCCGCTCGCCCGAAGATAGCTGGGATAGGCTCCAGCACGCCCGTGACCCTAGTGAGGATAAGCGGAATGGAAGATGAATGAATGAATGAATGTTATATGCAGCCATTTGCTAAAATCATTTTTTTTTTCTTCCCTCAATGTACACACAGCACCCCATCTTGACAGATTTATTAAAAAAGAAAAACTAAAATATCACATTGCCATAAGTATTCAGACTCCTTGCTCTGTATTTAGTAGAAGCAACCTTTTGAGCTTACAGCCATGAGTATTTTTGGGAATGATGCAACAGGTTTTTCACACTTGGATTTGGGGATCCTCTGCCATTCCTCCTTGCAGATCCTTCTGTCAGGTTGGATGGTGAACGTTGGTGAACAACCATTTGCAGGTCTCTACAGCGATGCTCAATTGGGTTTAAGTCAGGGCTCTGGCTGGGCCATTCAAGAACAGCACACCTGGATTTGGGGACCCTCTGCCATTCCTCCTTGTAGATCCTCTCCAGTTCTGTTAGGTTGGATGGTGAACGAGTTGTTCTGAAGCCACTCCTTTGTTATTTTAGCTGTGTGCTTAGGGTCATTGTCTTGTTGGAAGGTGAACCTTCGGCCCAGTCTGAGGTCTTGAGCACTCTGGAGAAGGTTTTCGTCCAGGATATCCCTGTACTTGGCCGCATTCATCTTTCCTTCGATTGCAACCAGTCGTCCTGTCTCTGCAGCAGACGGATGGCCAGCTCTAGGAAGGTTTCTGGTCGTCCCAAATGTCTTCCATGGAAGGATTATGGAGGCCACTGTGCTCTTAGGAACCTTAAGTGCAGCAGAAATATTTTTGAAACCATGGCCAGATCTGTGCCTTGCCACAATTCTGTCTCTGAGCTCTTCAGGCAGTTCCTTTGACCTCATGATTCTCATTTGCTCTGACATGCACTGTGAGCTGTAAGGTCTTATATAGACAGGGGTTTGGCTTTCCAAATCAAGTCCAATCAATATAATCAAACACAGCTGGACTCCAATAAAGGTGTAGAACCATTTTATGGATGATCAGAAGAAATGAACAGCACCCGAGTTAAATATATGAGCGTCACAGTAAAGGGTCTGAATACTTATGGCTGTGTGATATTTTTTCTTTTTTAATAAAGCATCAACAATTTCAACAAGTAAGTTTTTTTCTGTCAATATGGGGTGCTGTGTGTACACTAATGAGGAAAAAAAATACTTCAATTATGTTAGCAAATGGCTGCAATATAACAAAGAGTGAAATATTTAAGGGGGTCTGAATACTTTCTGTACCCACTGTACATATTTAGACCAACCCATGCACCGACTGACAAGTTGGTCCCACTGACTGATTTTGAATGTTTTAAATGGTTGTAAAAGTGCTCTTGAAATTGCTGTTTCTTGTCATTATTCTTAATTCAAATAAATCTCCTTTTTGAGAGCTTTGAAAATTTGTTCCCCGAAACTACGTCCAGCCACCATCCATTTTCAATAGCACTTGTCCCAATTAGAGTCACGGATAAATGGAGTCTATCCCAGCTGATTTGAAAGGCGGTGCACACCTTGGTTTTGTTGCCAGCCAATTACAAGGCACATATATGTGCAGTAGGCGAACAAGCACTCACATTTCCATGTACGGACAATTTTGAGCATGGCGCCAAAGTTTGGTGACTTGGCATAAAACGCTTTGCAAACTTGACCAAATGTTTTATTTGGCATACTTAAAATTCGTAGGCATATTTATCATGAGTTGACTTTAAAAAATAAATAAATAAATAAAAAAGTCGAAAGAAGCCATTCTGGGAAAGACACAGGAAGTCTGCCATTTTGGTTTGAAGCAATGTTTTTAGGGACAATTTAGCCATTTCCGGGGGTATTTTCAAAGCAAACCTGTCGTAGAGATTTTTGTATTAGACGTTTGACCACATTTGAACCACTCGACAGATGGCCCTAAATTGCAAGGAAGCGCTTTCTTATAGCGTGTGGGTAGAGCCTGGCGATGAAGTTTTAAGACGTAAAACGCGATACTATAAACTCAATTCTATGTTGTCGTGTGTGTGTGCGTGCGTGTATGTGTGTGCATGCGGGTGTGTGCGTGTATGTGAGTGTGAGTGAGATGAAGGTCCTGAAATGTCTACATGACTTTCCTGACGCTCTGATTTCCTTCAAACTCTGTATACTCTCCATCTCAGTCTGGTGTACCTCCCAACATTTGCGTGCAACTACAAGGTCTACCTGGGGCTGTTGACTGCAAACACACACAGAAAAAAAATGTGGTATTTAAAATGGTTGCACACACTGTGCTTCACTCGGAGGAAACAAGATCTGGGGCAGCAACTCTAGCCTTGGGCTCCGGGGCCAACCTGTGTGCAAAAACGCACGCACATACATACACACACACACACACACACACACACTGTATGCAAAAGCCAAGCGGTGCAGGGAGCAGTTATCACAGCGTGATGTGCGAGGCTGCCTGCAGCTAAGTGCCTTGTGTTGACACATGCTCAGCGTGGCAGAGTACCAAATAGCCACGGTGCTGTTTGATGAGTTTGTTCCTCGCCAGTACGGTCCAGAGAGATAATGGAAAAGCTTATTTGGCTTTAAAGTTGGCGTCTCTCAGCAACAGCTTGATTTTATTTTTTTATTTCTATTTTTTTGTTTCCCCGTGTTGTGTGTGTAGACAGTTGTTTCTGTATAATGGCAGTCCCTCCTTTGACAGCGAAATGGCTTGTATTATAGTTGTGCTGTAGTAGCATTTTGAATTTAATACATGTGATCGGATAGTGATGTAGTGTAGATCCCCGCATATTCGCGGTTTTACAATCGCAACTTCACCTATTTGCCAATTTTTGGGAGGAACCTGTCTCCCCACAACTGCAGAAACTCCCCGCCTAGTCGCGTTTTTCTTTGTTGTTAACACACACTCTGCCATCCCAAGCAGCTGTGCAGGTATCTGAATGGCTTGAGTCTAGCTTGTTGTTAGCAGTCCAAGGTTGCATTAAAAAATAGAGCTCTGTATTTACGGTTTTCTTAGGAAAAAGTAACATTGTTTGGGAAAAAAATTATTATTATTATTTTGGGCAGTGTTTTTGTCATTTTATCATTACAGGGTATGGGGGCGCGTCGTCTGTGGGGGTGTAATTGGATGTGATCCACATTGCGCTACCGATTTCTTTTGGTGATCATTGGAATGAAACCTTCAATTGAAAAAGTGTTCTATCTCCCGCTCGTGTTTTTAATTATTTTTCTTCTCAGCCCGTCACTCCAGGATGCTTTTTCACACTGTTCTTCCTCCCTTGGCAGGCTTCATCACAGCAGCTGAAATTCACAACATCCGACTCCTGTGACAGGATCAAGGACGAGTTCCAGTTCCTCCAAGCACAATACCACAGGTGAGAACACATGCAAACAAGATTTAAAAGCAGTTTCAAATGACGTGGCCTTGATTGTTTCTAATTTAATCTAGTGTCTGCGTGGGACCAAAGTGGAAATGTTTTGGCCTATTTCCACAACATGGCATCATTTATATCGTTATGGTTGATTACTTTTCTTTCTTTAAGAAATGGAGAAGAAAAACATAGAATGTGATGTTGTGTAATTGCAGCTGTCCAATGAAAATAATTGCATATTTGTTTCCTTTTTCAGCTCTAAATATCTCAGAAATGCCTTAAACCTATTAATTTTCTCGACCCTTTTAAATCCAATCAAAAAATTACTTTTTTTTTTTTTAAAGTGAATCGGGTATATAAAAAGCAACAGGTGGCTACTTTTCAATTTTTTTTTGTAAGGGTGGAGCTTGACCTGCTTCCATTTACTGATTGGTCCACAGAGAATTTTTACTTCTATGCTACAGTGGGAATGGAACGCCAGTGATAATGTCCTGGCGACACAGTATGTGTCTCATTATCAGGTTATAAGGTTATTTGTGTACGCTCTGTTCCAAGTTACTGTTAAAAATTGAATGTTTGTGATCACAAGCCATTAGACAGGTGAAACCCGCATGTGGCTAATTTGGCATTCTTGTACACTATGTTCTAAGCAACTGGTAGCAATTGTATGTTTGTGATCACGAAACCAGACATGGTGAAGAAGCATGTGGCTCATTAGCCAAGGTTATTTTTATTTGGTCCGTTCCAAGTAACTATTAACAATTATATGTTTACGATTACAAGGCTTTCGGTATGGTGAAGAAGCATGCGGCTCATTATCCGACGTTATCCTTGTTATGTTCCGAATAACTGATAAAAAAAAAGTCGGCTCATTATCCGACGTTATCCTTGTTATGTTCCGAATAACTGATAAAAAAAAGTATCATCACGGGGCTTTCTCTTTGTGCGGGTTAACTTCCTTCAACGTTTTTGTTCCTGTGTGCATTTGAGTCTACCATAGCAAAGACAGATGAAAGCCCGGTGTATTTTGAGTACGATGATGATCACTTTTCTTTGTTGTATTTGTGGAGCATTGCGACAGAGCAATAACATACTGCTTTTATTTTTTTTTCGTTACTTGGGTCTTTGTTTTTTTGTGATTCCCTCAACGGGGAGCAGCAACGTTTAACCCCTATTAGAGAGCCAAAGCACAGTTGAAAGAGAGCTTTTTTGTTGTGTGCCTGTTGACTTGGGAGAGGGGTTTTAAATGGGGGAGTCACAGTAGAAGCTTTGTAGTGATATGCTGTATGTTGTGGAAGCCTTTAAAAGGCAAATGTACAACAGGCATTCCCCTGGGGATAGTAGCAGCCATTATATCTGTCGCTGTCTTCCTCCCACCCCCTCCTCCTCTTCCTCCTAATTCCCCTTTCCCTCAGTCCAATGCATAAATAGATCAGGGAATACATCAATCAAAATATAGATGACAGCGCAAGCGATTTAGAGACGGAAGAATCGGCAATACAACTCCATCAAAGTGTCTTTGGAGAGCAGTGGTGCATGCCCGCTGGCTGATGAGCGCCAATCACAAGAGTCGCACAGCCAATCCCAGGTGAACTGGCGGTGGGGAGACAAGGGGGGAGGCTTGTTGTCATGACAACACACCACACAGCCTACAAATGCACATATGGAAAGCAGGAAGTCGATGTGGTGCTTTTCAGCAGGAACATGACATTGACATTTGTTTCAACTGTTTGTAATGCAAATTTACCAAAGCAGGCAGTGTCTTATGAGCAGAGTATTTAAGACTAGGCGAAGAAGCATGTGTTTCATTGCCGGAGGTCCTCATACGCTTTGTTCCAAGATGCTGTCAACAATTGTTTGTGATCACAAGGCGACTCCGCGTTTTGGATAAGTGTGACAGCAACTATCGTGTCAGTCAAAAAATTCTGTGCGTGCTCTATGCAGTTTCTCCTCTTGCAAGAAATGAACTGGAAAGACAACAGCTGTTTTGTCTGGCATTAGAGGCATATCCATCCATCCATTTTCTTGAGCGCTTGTTCTCATTAGGGTCGCAGGTAGGGTTGGGCATCGTTTGAATTTAAGCAATTCCGGTTCCACATGTAGATTCTGATTCCAAATGATTCTCGATTCCGATGCTTTTAGGGGGCTGGGTCATAAGGTTTGCATGGTTTAAATAATGGGTGTCCAAATTATGAACATCCTTTTTCTTAGAAGCCCACAGCATTGACTAAAATGAATATTTGACTCGGGGTTCTTTATAACCAGTATCAATATCAAACCTATGAACTAAAAGGCAATGTGTGTGGAACCCAATTGACTTAATATTAATTAATTAATGTTTCCGCTAAAATTTAAATATAGCATGGTTAAATGAGTTATTTGAATCAAATGGTTTATATGTGCAAGTTTTAACTTCACTTCCTGTTTTAAGCTTGTAGCCTTTTATTTTGAAGGGTATGCACCCGAACTCAGCATTTTGACACACAAAGTAGCTTCACACCACACCGGTGAATTTTGAAAACAAAAGTAAACGTAGATGGCAAGAAAAAGAGTAATAAATGGAACCAAATACTATAAAACGTTGATTCCGTTACCTGCCCACCAGTGAGGCACAAGGCTAGTGTTTGTGATACTTTGAGACGTTTATATGAATTTTGTCCCAATTCATTGTGATGTAAAGTTGCTAGTTTGACCTTTGACGTTTTAGCTCAATGATAAGCTTTGTTTTTCTCTGTCATCGGCTCTTACGTTGGTTTGAAGACTAAAATAAATGCTAAAAACCATCGGTGCAAATGTGCAACCCACCGTTTAACTTGTTAGCTCCCTCAATGTTGGCATAGACATATTTTATTGTTTCACTCACCCAATTGACCTGACTGAAGTTCCGTGCGATATAGGCTGAGGCTCGGAGCGGGAGGGAGCGGATCAGACTTCTACACATCGTGAAAGCCCCCTTCGCACAATATAATCTTATTCCAAGTGTTGCACTGAGGCGACTAGTCATGCATTTTACCAAAGTTAACACACACGTTTGTTCGCCGCTGCCGTAGGGCACAAGCACATCTTCGTGCGCTTTCTTCTTTGTTGGTTTTTGCCACTTTCTTTTTCGGGGTCGGTGGACTGTAAGCATCGAAACTGGAAACCGAAATTTTTAAATTTGAAAGATTCCAGGAGAACCGGAATGTTAGTCCCGGTTCCAATCGATTCTCGATGCCAAACCCTAGTTGCAGGTGAGCTGGAGTCGAGAGACGGTGTACAGCGTGGATTGGTCGTGAGCCAATCACAGGGCACATATACAGTATACAAACTACCATTCACTCTCGCATTCACACCGATGGACAAAATGTGCGAATAGTACATAATCTTAGCCTGGGTTGTTAACGGAAGAAATAAAGAGAGAATCTTCACTGCATGTGTATGTTTTTGCACTGATGAGTGGTATAAAAAAAGCTCAAGCTAACAAACAACAGAGGTCGTGTTATGTGACCATTGGTGTTTTTATAGGGTGCAAAGGTGACAATTACAGGGCATTTTTTCAGAATCAAGTCATCTGTAAGCCATTTATTTTCTAGGGTAATGTTGTTTGACTACTTTAAAATGATGGTGTTTTGGGATCAAAGTTTGCGCTATAGTTAAGACTTATGGTAAACATTTTTTTATTTTATTTTAGATTCTATACAATGTACAGTGGGTATGGAAAGTATTCAGACCTCCTTACATTTTTCACTCTTTGTTATATTGCAGCCGTTTGCTAAAATCATTTTTTTTTTTTTTCCTCCCCATCAATGTACACACAGCACCCTTGTCTTGTTGGAAGGTGAACCTTTGGCACAGTCTGAGGTCCTGAGCACTCTGGAGAAGGTTTTCGTCCAGGATATCCCTGTACTTGGCCGCATTCATCTTTCCTTTGATTGCAACCAGTCATCCTGTCCCTGCAGCTGAAACCCCCCCCCCCCCCCCCCCCCCCCCCCCCACACACACACACAGCATGATGCTGCCACCAGCATGCTTCACTGTTGGGACTGTATTGGACAGGTGATGAGCAGTGCCTGGTTTTCTCCATACATACCCCTTAGAATTCAGGCCAAAAAGTTCTATCTTGGTCTCATCAGACCAGTGAATCTTATTTCTCACCATCTTGGAGTCATTCAGGTGTTATTTTTTTGTTTTTTAAAAAAAAAAAAAAATAATAAAAAATTTAAGCAAACTCCATACGGGCTTTCATGTGTCTTGCACTGAGGAGAGGCTTCCGTCGGGCCACTCTGCCATAAAGGCCCGACTGGTGGAGGGCTGCAGTGATGCTTGACTTTCTACAACTTTCTCCCATCTTCCGACTGCATCTCTGGAGCTCAGCCACAGTGATATTTGGGTTCTTCTTTACCTCTCTCACCAAGGTTCTTCTCCCCCGACTGCTAAGTTTGGCTGAACGGCCAGCTCTAGGAAGAGTTCTGGTCGTCCCAAACGTCTTCCATTTAAGGATTATGGCAGCCACAGTGCTCTTACGAACCTTAATGTCTCTTGAGCTCTTCAGGCAGTTCTTTTGACTTATATAGACAAGTGTGTGGCTTTCCTCATCAAATCCAATCAGTATAGTCAAATTCAACTGGACTCCAATGAAGGTGTAGAACCATCTCAAGGATGATAAGAAATGGACAGCACCAGAGTTAAATAATAGTGGTTGTGTGGAAATAAAACGCTTTTCTTCATATTTTGGGTAATCGCAGATAGGCGCGAATAGGTGCTTTTATCAAGTAATAGTTTGTTCTACAGAAAAATTCATGAGTCGATGAGTTTTAAGGTTGACTGAAAGATCAAAGTTAAGACAAGAGTTGAGTGTGAAGCAAATCTTAACTTTGCAGCTGGTGTCGTAATTGTAAAAAGTGAACCTGTACACCTGAGTAATGTTACAGCATTAGCTACGTGTGACATTGTGACACAGCCCGTGTTAACTGTCACACAGCTTTCATTCCCGCGGACAGCATCAATGTACACAGAGCATCAAGCGGGTTTTAGATCTATCTGCCATGTGCCTGTGCATATCTTTACACCATCCCAGCCTTATCCGTCCTCGCGTGGGATCACGCCTTGTCAGCCTGGCGTGTCGGCACCGGCTCCTCAATCAAACGCACACGGGGTGATTTTTCGTCCGCCCCCCAGGTCTTCCTGTCGTGTTCATTTTACCATCTGGCTGACTTGTAGACGTGTCCTCCTTTTTGTCCCGTCGCCTCACGTGTCATCAGCGCTGACGTGATTAGAGCTAATGGCCTGAGCTATATTTAGATTTGCCTGCTTTCTGGTTTAGAAAACAGACATTTTACCAACTGCTTATGATCGGGAAGGTCAGGACAGTAATGATGTTTAAGATGCCCGACAAGGGAGGAAAATGAAGGTGACGAGGGGTGAAGTGACCACTGCTGACTCTTGGTTGTCTTGTTTCCTGTGCAGCCTCAAGCTCGAGTGTGACAAGCTGGCCAGTGAGAAGTCGGAGATGCAGCGTCATTACATCATGGTGAGTGAAGCCGACAATTTTTTTTTTGTCTTGAGACGCAGCACGTGGTTTGTTATGCCCTGGTCAAAGGTAGGTGTAAACAATTGTATGTTTTTGGTCCTGATGGGGCTCGTTTTGTATAAGTTTGACAAACTTTAGCCATCGAAGAACCTTTATTGGCAAAGTTTTAAGTAACATTTTAAAAATCCTTAGTGTCACAAAGAGACATTACCCATGATGTGATAAAACTCAAATAAAGTGAAACTGCAGTAATCCCTTCCACACATTTGCGGTTCACTATTTACAAATTCACCTTTTTTAGTTTTTTGTGCTCTTTCTGAAATGTCCTAAAATGCCATAAGGTACCACCAAACCCCTGTCTTGGTAGGAAAGAGGTACCGTAATTTGTGTCAAGAAAGTACAGTGGTGCTTTGAGAAGTTTAATTCTTTGACCACGTTCGTAAGCAAAACACTCATTTCTCAAATAATCTTTCTCCATTGTAATGAATAGAAATGACATTAATCTGTTCCACCCTCCCCAAAAATCAGAGCAAAAATGTTTTTTTCATCAGGAAAATGGCACTCTATAATATTCCATCCATCCATCCATTTTCTGAGCCGCTTCTCCTTACTAGGGTCGCGGGCATGCTGGAGCCTATCCCAGCTATCATCGGGCAGGAGGCGGGGTACACCCTGAACTGGTTGCCAGCCAATCGCAGGGCACATACAAACAAACAACCATTCGCACTCACATTCACACCTACGGGCAATTTAGAGTTGTCAATTAACCTACCATGCATGTTTTTGGGATGTGGGAGGAAACCGGAGTGCCCGGAGAAAACCCACGCAGGCACGGGGAGAACATTTAGTTCTTATAATACACACTACGTGATCGATTGTTGTTGTCGTGCCTGTGGTAACAAGTGTATCCGGTCGCGTTTGAGTTGACAACATAAAGCCCAGTGATCGTAAAACACGGGACGCGGTGGTATTGGAATACAAGATTTTATTGCAGTAGTCTGACATAGTGCAATCGTGAAAGACCAAATTTGTCTTGTAGTCTGATCCACGCATTATGTGTTGTTGTATGTCTCAGACGTGCTGACCACCAATAAATAACTTTATTGGTGATCAGGTATTTACATTACTACGTCAAAAGACACGCGACAAGACTAAAAATAAACTAGATTTTGGATTCAAATATACCGTACACGATGGCGGCGCGGAGTAAATTTTGCGGAGCCATTGATCGGATCTGGGAATTATGACATTAAAGCCGATCAGCTGATCATCATAAAATGCTAATTATCGGCCGATAAGATCAGTGTATAGTCTAGCTAATACCATAAATAAATAGAATGTAGAGAATTTAAAGGTTTGTGCATAATTCATTGTGGCTCCTTTTGATGTGTGGGACTTGGCCATGGGAGAGAAGTATAATCCAGTCATGCAGACATAAACGAAGAAGAGTTTGTGTCTGTAAGTGACTCAGGAAGCTGAAGTAATATTACCGGTAGTTGTTTTTCGTAGAGGATAACGAATATTTGCCTGTGAGTATTGTTATATTGTATTTACTTTTTGTTTTGTTTTATGTTTCGTTTGATAGTAAACTTCAACTGGGAGTAGCATTAAACAGCTTGAAGCCTCTTTGGAAGTGTTGTTCACTATGCCAAAGCGCTGCTTGTTTTCAAGTCCGTTGAGTTCACTGCCACGATACAGAGCACATCACAAATTTTGGCTTGCAATTAAAAGCAAAAACATTGACAAAATGACGCCTCCCATCTCGAAAAACTTAGTAAGGTTACTCATCTAATCTGAGAGACAAGCTTTGTATGTCGGGGAGGAGCTAAATTTAGTCTGGGTTGTTAGTGGACATTTTGGAGAATCTTTGCGGCGTGTATATTACACAAGTACACGTGCACTTCTGGTGCATTACTTTGAAGTCAATGTTGTTAGATGAATTTCAATTATAGATTGTGCTATGTTTTAAACTATTTACAGTATATAGGCAATTGTGATACTCTCACCTTGTGGCATTTTATAGGCAATGCTTGAATTAATAAAGCCTCGTCAGCAACTGATGCAAGCCTTGAGACAATAAAACAATTATCTTAGTATATTTCCTCATATAATAGCCGCAAGTGTTTATTTAGTCAGCTGGAGAAAGGACCAGGTGTAACGTAAAATAAACATTGTGGCACGAGACATTGTGGAGCGACCACGTCAGAGCAACGCTGTCCACGTAACGTAAAACTCATCGTGAGACAAATTGCATACTGCTCTTGTCCAATCTTTCCTCAGAATGACAAATGTAGATATTTACCAGTTTTTATCACAGTCATGTTGAAAATATTGTCATTTATAGTCATAGCATGGACATATACTGTAGAAAAACTAATCATCAAGGACACAGAATATATAAATTTACTGCAACAAACATAATTTAAAAAACCTCTTGCCAAGAAATTGTGTGCATGATTGATGATCAATAAAATAGAAAATGATGATAGGTCACCCAATAAAAGGAGTTTTACAATGTTAAATTATTGCCCATGCTGCCAAGGGCATAGCATGAACCAGGATTAATGGTAAACTAGTTAATGTGTGAGCAGGACTATGTAAAAACAACCTATTTGAGCCAGGGAACAAGGTATTAGATTTGCGCTTGGCATAAATGCAACAGTGGTTAGCACATCTGCCTCACAGTCAGCAGATGACCCGTGCTTGTGCGTGGATTTTCTCTGGGTGCGCCGGCTTCCTCCTACATTAAAAAAAAAAAACGACGCATTGGGCCGCGCAGCCCCTATGAGGCCTCCCTGCGCCACTTGACGCGCACACGGCAAAAACTGTTGCTGCGCGTAGAATGCGCCGGAGATCATCTCTCGTGATTGGTCCGTTTTAGTCACATGCTGTGATGACGAACTCAGTGTTCCCCTTGGTGCTACATACCATCTACGCCGCCACCTTCTTGATCGATTTTGCAGCATAATTAAACGTATCATCTGGTCATCTCGGTCCATTTGTTCTAGCAGACCGAGGCGTTCCCAGGCAAGCCGAGAGACGTAGTCTCTCCAGCGTGTTCTGGGGCGTCCCCGGGGTCTCCTCCCGGTGGCACGCACCCGGAACACCTCACGAGGGAGGCGTTTGGGAGACATCCTAAACAGATGCCCGAGGCACCTCATCTGGCTCCTCTCAATGCAGAGGAGCAGTGGCTCTACTCTGAGCCTCTCCCGGATGACCGAGCTTCTCACCCTATCTCTAAGGGAGAACCCGGAAACCCTGCGGAGGAAACTCATTTCGGCCGCTTGTATTTGGGATCTTGTCCTTTCGGTCACGACCCACAGCTCGTGACCATAGGTGAGGGTAGGAACGTAGATCCACCGGTAAATCGAGAGCTTTGCCTTTGGCTTAGCTCCTTCTTCACCACAACGGACCGATACAAAGTCCGCATCACTGCAGACGCTGCACCGATCCGCCTGTCGATCTCGCGTTCCATTCTTCCCTCCCTCGTGATCAAGACCCCAAGATATTTGAACTCCTCCACTTGGGGAAGGATCTCATCCCCGACCCGGAGAAGGCATGCCACCATTTTCCGACTGAGGACCATGGTCTCATATTTAGAGGTGCTGATTCTCATCCCAGCTGCTTCACACTCTGCTCCAAACTGCTCCTGTGAGAGTTGGAGATCACGGCTTGATGAAGCCAACAGAACCACATAATCTGCAAAAAGCAAAGATGCAATACTTAGGCCGCCAAACTGGATACATACAGTCTACGCCTCGGTTGCGCCTAGAAATTCTTTCCATAAAAGTTATGAACAGAATCGGTGACAAGGGGCATCCTTGGCGTAGTCCAAACCTCACTGGAAACGAGTACGACTTACTGCCGGCAATGCGGACCAAACTCTGACACCGGTCGTACAGGAACCGAACAGCCCGTATCAGGGGATTCGGTACCCCATACTCCCGAAGCACCCCCCCCCCCACACCTTCTCCAAGTCCACAAAACCCATGTAGACTGGTTGGGCGAACTCCCATGCACCCTCAAGGACCCCTGCCGAGGGTGAAGAGCTGTTCCACGGCCAGGACAAAAACCACACTGCTCTTCCTGAATCTGAGATTCGACTTCCCGACGGACCCTCCTCTCCAGCACCCCTGAATAGACCTTATCACGGCTCAAGGAGAGGTGGAACTAACCCAATTGACTTAGTATTAATTTATTGTTGTTTCAGCTAAAAGTTAAATACAGCATTGTTAAAATAGTTATTTGCGACTGTTTTATCGCGTCAAATGGTTTATATGTACACGTTTTAACTTGACTTCCTGTTTTACGCATGTAGCCTTTTATTTTGAAGGGTACGCCTTCATTATTGCATGAAAGGTAACTTCACACGCCGCCGATGAATTTTGACAACAAAAGTAATGGAACCAAACGCTGTAAAACGATTCCTTGACCTACCCACTGATGAGATACACGGTTAGTGTTTGTGATACTGTGAGACGTTTTTGTGACTTTTGTCCCAATTCATTGTGAAGTTTTAGCTCAATGTTAAGCTTGTAATGCGACTGCTTCAACTTTCTTTCCAGTATGGTTAAGTAATTTATTTAATTTTTGTGTCTGTCATCAGCTCTTACATTGCTTTGAAGACTAAAATAAACGCTAAAAACGATCATTGCACGAGTGCAACCCAGCATTTAACTTGTTAGCTGCCTCAATGTTGGCATAGACGTATTTTATTGTTTCACTCACCCAATTGACTTGACTGAAGTTCCACGCGATGTAGGCTGAGGCTTTGAGCGGGACAGAGCGCGTCAGACTTCTCCACATCATGAAAGCCTCCTTTGCACAATCTAATCTTAATCCAAGTGTTGCACTGAGGTGACTGGTCATTTATTTTAACGGTTAATTAACACTTTTGTTCGCTGCTGCCGTTGGGAACAAGCACAGCTTCGTTGGTTTTCGCCGCTTCTTCTTTGGTTTTCGCCACTTTGTTATTCGGAGTCGGCGGACTGTAGGCATCGCAACTGGGAATACAGTTTTTTTAATTTGAACGATCCCGGAACAACCAGAACGTTAGTCCCGGTTCCAATTGGTTCTCGATTCTCGATGCCCAACCCTAATGGCATCTGAAACTAAAAAAAAACAAAAAAAAACTGCAAAAACAAGACTAAGAAAGCCATAAAATTAGTTATTTATAGATATACGACTAAAAGAATGAGCCTTGAGCGAGGATGACTCACCGCATGGCTCAAGTTGAATGTCAGTTTCTTTTTTTTAAATGCTGTTTGTCATTGACTCCATGAACAGCGTTATCTTATCTCAACCACCAGTATCATGAGCAGTAAGCTATGTTGTATCTCAATATGGATAATGTGTCCCACCCCAAGTGTCTTTGAGCATTTACTCGTACAGTGTGAGTTGAACAAGAACCCCGCTAAAATGGCGCAGTGTTTGTCCAGCTTGAGTGTCTGTTTTGCCAGTCTAATAATCAGTTTATCCAACGAGCTAATCGCCAAATCTCCCAAAAAACAAGACCTCAGTTGAAATGGAGCACACGATAATCCTTTAAATGCCCTTTGTCTCCTCTGTGCTACCTGAACAACCCCCAAACAACCCCCACCATCCTTTTTGTCTCCCCACATATATGTTCACTCACAAACACACACACACACACACACATGTTCCACCTTAGAGCTAATCTCATTGTTGCTGGCAATGTAGCCCTGTGATGTTTTGCCTCTAATTGATCCTCTGACTGGCTTTAATCTAATCTAATCTGCGCCACCACACCGCTCCCTCCACCATGAGACACGCACAAACACATTTAGAGGACTCCCCTCTGTCTGCAAGCACTGAGCTGTACACACAGATACGCAGTCAAATCCAAAATTATGAAAACACGTGTTGTTTAGTAAAAGGTCACGTTCTTTTCGGCCAAAGGCAATGTGATGCTTTAATATCACGTCTACCCAAATTAAACGTGACCCAATGTGCAACTTGCACTGCAATCGCTCACCAAGCGCTAACATGCTCTCCTTACAATGTAGTTGCTTGATAAAAGTCTATTTTCACCACAAAATGGGCATTCATTAACCAATAGTTTATAAATTACTGTAATAACACAATGGGGAAACACCAAAATTTGTCTTTCGAGTTCACTCCTTGCACTGAAGAAGGGAAATTGCATAAAGCAGGTGTGCAGAATGAAGTACAGTGGACCCACAGTGGAAAATCTGCAAATAATTGATGGGCATTACTTTTGTAAGGGGGGGAAAAATGTTTTTTCCGTAAAATTTTCCCTGAAAATATCATAAGCGGGGGATCTGATCAAACAAATGCGAATAAGCGGGGGATGGGAGAAAACTACTGCGAATAAGCAGAGTATACAGTAGGTTCACAAAATAAATCTGCGACTAGTTGAATCTGCGAATGTCGAACCGTGAATATGCAGCGGTCCACTGTACAATCCGATGATGAAGGTTTGGTTTCCAGTCTGTCCCTTAAGAAGTGGCTACTCTGCCTCCAGGCAGTCTTGCTATCTTCTCTGTACAACTATTTGCAGGCTTTGTTGGCTTAATTAATTTTTTTTTTTTTTTTTAAGAAAATCCTAAAACCAAAAACGGGGTATATCTGATGGTGCAACTGCAAATCAGTTTAGGTCAGCAGTAGTCATTTCCTTTTATGTCACCTAGAAGTATCCTCGCGCCTGTTGTTTACAAACATTATGAAATGGTCAATACGATAATTGTCGGACAACAACAGTTGTTTAAGTCAGTGCCGCGTCAAACACTTCACTGCCATTAGAATTTTTAACAATTAAAGCAGTGTAAAAGGGGCCTTAAATATCCACTTTGCCATTTATCACCTATTGGTAAAGGAATGCGTTTTGTCTACTTTATATTCAGCGGAATGAAACAATATAACGCTGAAAGCCTCCCTTTCAATCACTTCTGCTCTCCATGGTGCTCTCTCTCTCTCTCTCTCTCTCTCTCCCTCCCCCTCCCCCTCCCTCCCTCCCACCCACTCACTCACTCACTCTCTCACTCTCGCCCCCCCCCACCCCCCTCTGTCTCGCTCGTACACAAACGCGCGCACACACACAACCATCTCTAATAGCATATCGGGTTGCCCCTGCTCCCCCGGTCGGCAGCACCTCCATTTCCCAAGCGCTGTAATTACTTTAGGGAGCTTCTACATGGGCTCGTGCGCTACACAGAAAAGCACACAGAAAATGAGTGTGCGTGCAAGGTTGTGTATGTGCGTAAGATTGAACACAACTCAACTGAGTGTGTGTGTCTGTGCATGCGTGAGCGTGTGCACGTGTGTGTGTGTTTGTTTTCCAGTCACAGAGCCCAGGCTCTCCTGCAGACTGAGTGGGTGATTAACTGGGTTTACGCTGAGAGGGTGGCCCTCTCATTAACACACACACACACAATCACAACAGAAGCGCATTGTCTATTGTCATTACTTTTCTTGTTCACTTCCTTTTTCCTGTTAGGATCCACTCATCTTACCAAATTAACTGAATATTAGCTGCCTAAACTAGAGTACTGCGGGCCATTTTGGACATTAGTTTGTGTAACAACGCCTAAAAAAATGACAGTTTTACATCGCGTCCTACAAAAAAATGTCCTGTCTTCGACTTTGTCTCCTCATATATAGTGGAATAACTCAACTTAAGAGTGACCCAACTCAAGAGTTTTTAAGAAGCGAGCTGTCAGATGGCAATTTTTTTTTTACCTTGGGTTGTGAGCAATGATTTGAGATATGACCAAAAGATGGCGGCAGTGAAGTTCTCAACAAGTAGCAATTTGGCAGATAAAAAAAATAGGTTAAAAAAAATCTTCAAAAAAGAGGCCGAGTGCTTGCCTTCTTGAAATTTACTATTAACATAAAACATGACAATTACATTTTGTGTATTTATTTAACCAAAACGTAAAACACCAGTGAGTGGCTCACCAAACTAGCATAATTGTTGTGATAGTTATAATCCTTTAAACAACAGATATTTGAACACAACCGGTGCTGCAACACATTCAGACTGTTCAAACCCTCCATTTTTGCTGAATTCAAACAGTTCTGCAAGGAAGAGTGGCCCAAAATATCTCACAGAGATGTGAAAGATTCATTGCCAGTTATATTGTAGAAAACCCTTCATTTCAGTTGCTGCTGTAGAGGACGGCCCAACCAGTTATTAGGTTTAGGGGGCCATTACTTTTTCCACACACGGCCAGCTAACTTTGAATAGTTTTTTTGACTTGATAAATGAATTCACCATTTAAAAACACCATTTTAAGTTCACTTGGGTTATATTTGTCTGATATTTACATTTTTTTGATGATCTTAAACATTAAAGTGGGGAAAGTGATTATTTGAGAAGGGGGCCAATACTTTTTCACGGCACTGTGTACTGCGCCCTGGTAGCCAAGGTGCGTGCACACCAGAAGGAGCAGCACAATGTCCATTGGATTAACATAAAAAAATATTTCAAGCTATTTATTTCTGTACTTCTTATTTCCACTCTACTGTATCTTTTTATACAGTAAAATACTCTTTAGTGCTATTTTCTTGGTGTTTTTTGCAGGGCTGGAACAGATTAATGGCCTTTCCATTAATTTCAAAGAGAAAAGATGACTTTAGATACGTGTGTTTTGAGTTTTGACCGTGGTCACAAAATGAATTAAACTCATACATCTATCAAAATCTGTTTGACACCATGCTAATAGAAATGTCTTTCTGTCTTCTTATTTCCATACCAGTACTACGAGATGTCCTACGGGCTCAACATTGAGATGCACAAACAGGTGAGTCAATGGCCAACATTATATTGTACGTTAGTACAGCATGTTGCTTTTGCAGAATAGTGCATTCTCTCTGAGTGACCACTAACAAAGGAAAGACTACCTTGCGCCAAAGCTGAGAGGTCATTTCGGCATCCTCCCGCACTTGTATCCAATTACAAACATTGTACTACTTTACGCTTATTTGTAATATATTTTTTGGACTTCTGGCGAAAAAAGTTGGACATGGAAAAAAAAACTCCCACTCTTTTTCTTTTTTCCATTTTTTACATACCTTTATCAACAGCACTTGTGACACCCTCAGTAGTGAGGCACCCTTGCAGAAAACAGGAAAATGTCTGACATTTAATTGCATGCTTTGAATTGGGCAAAATGTAGTCCAAATGCTAGTAATCATCCATCAAAACTCAAATAATATTTATTTGTATTTATTTTATTTTTTTTAGTTAGATGTATGGCACTGGTGGAATAGTGTTACCTACAGTTGCATTTCATGCTGACTACGTGGGTTTAATTCCTGGCCAACGCCCCATATAATAAAAAATGAATAAATAAAAAATTGGTGGGTTCCGTCAGGAAAGCCATTTGGTATAAAAACTGTGCGAAACAAATCATGCGAGTGACTCACTGTGGTGACCCCTGAGTAGAAAAGCGAAAGTCGCAACAATTTGACATTTTGCTGCATGCTTTGGATGGACAAATGTCAGTCGTCCAAATTTAAATCTTAGCATAAAGAATTGTATGAGTTTATTTTAAGATATATGTGGGATCCAAAATTGCATTTTTATTGGTTTTCAATGGGATTTCTCATCTATTTGGAAAAAAAAAAAAAACTGAATGCCACAATATGTTTGTAAAGTGTAAAACTGCTAGCAAGAATTTAATACAGCCTCACTTCATCGTGTTGCTGATTTCTACAAGCTTTACAGAATTGAAAGGTAAAGGAAAGCCTTGGTTGTAACAGGGAACGAAGAGTTGGCGTGCTGAGATGAGAAACCCCAGGGCTCATACGTCAGCTGCTTTGACTGAAGCTAGGGGAGTAATTTATGCTTTGGCTGTAGGAGGGAGAAGAGCGATCATGGGCTTCATCCACTCCCTCAAAACACACACACGCATGGTATTATCATTGACGCATACACTGGCAGGCATATGAGGAGAACCATGTAGACTTTGACTAATGGACATCCGTGAAGATCGGCGGCCCCCATGATTTAAACCCCTTCGCATGTATGCACTCAGGTTGGATGTACAGGACTGTCATGCACACACACACATGCACACACAGACACACACACACACACACACAGTGGGTCATCTATCTCCTTTATCTTGTAGGGATGAATCCTTCAGGGAAGCGTGTGCTGCTGCATACGTGTGTTCACTTGGTGTCTGCTCGTGATTTCTTTTGTTCTCTTTTTTTGGGCTATGTTGTGTTAGTGTGCATGAGAATATTGTAGATATTGGTGTTTCAGTGTGTGTAATTTGTTTGTGTGAGTGGATGCGGAGAAGCGCTAGCCCCATTAGAGAGTTGAAATGGAAGGGGATGTGTGGAAACGAGCGTGGAGGAGCGTTCGTGTCGAGGCCCATTGTGCGCCGCCACTTTCTCCCTCCCTCCTCGCCACCTCTGACTCTATTTCCCTCCTCTCGTTCATTCCCTCCATCACTCCCTCCCTCTTCATTGTCCTCTATTCAGGGAAGACTTCTCTCCTCGATGGCAGTACGCTCTTGTCCTCCTTTCACGCCTCTTCTCTTTCTCTTTCTGCTCGTCACAAGGCTGAGTCGGCAGTTGAGCTGGAGTGCTTTTACTTTTCTATTCTGTTTCTAGAAAATCTTGGAAAGGGGATTTGTGTCATGAAATGGAATGAAAAGCACATACAGCGGAACTTTCAAGGGCCAACACAATCCCTTCATATTTTAAAACAAACAATTTTACCTTAGGGTCACTTGCTGGACAAGTGGTTAGTATCTCTGCCTCACAATTCTAAGGGTCTTGCCTCAGGCAGCCTTCCTGTGTGGGCTTTGCATGTTCTCCCCATGCTTGTGTGGGTTTTCTCCATGTACTCTGGCTCTAACAAGACATGCTTTGCCCACCCCTATAAAGAGTTTTACTAAATTTAACATCTGAAATCAATTGTTTTCCACTATATCTGAATTTATTGAGCTGCACCATCAGTCAGTCATTGCTAGAGCATGTTGTAGGTAACGGGAATATACTCAAACATGTTCCTCTTTGATCCCCCTTGTGAACGGCTGCCTACATTTTTACTGTCGAGGCTTATTTAAATTGGCATCAAAAAAGCTGCAAAAGTGTCTCCAAGTGGAATTAACGATCCTTGAAGCGGCGTCTGTCCAGCATTCGACGACCACTTTTCTATTTTCCTGATGCGTACCATATCCTGCTGTGTCACCAGGCGAGGTGCAGAAACAACACTTGAAGAAGTCTGCCAGAGAACAACGAGCAGAGAAAGAAGGAACGTGAGAACAAAGCTCAGGAAGATGACAGGGAGCGCAGATAAAAGCAGCGTAAAGGCGGCGGGAAAAGTGGAATATTTGTTAGCGTTCGCCGAGTCCCACAGAGACATTTTCAAGATGTCTGTCTCTGCGTGTGTGCAAGTGCGTGCGTGCGTGCGTGTGTGTGTCTGTTTGTGTATGTCGGAGCCAAGCGGAGCGCTTGATTGGAGGAGGAAACCTCGCTCTGCATGCCTAATGACTGCTACTCTCACCTCATCTCGCCACCAATTACGCTCTAACGCCATTAACGCTCATTTGCATATCTCGCTCGGATTGGGTGATTAGCAGCCAAATGTGATAATAGACCTGCATGTGAGGACGATAGCAGGGATTGTGCACAATTAGTGTGTGTGTGTGCGTGTGTGATAGAGAGTTTGAGAAGGTCATACCTGCTGTTGCTCATACGAATGAGTGTGTGCTTGGAATCACAAAATGGCTGTTTTCATGTACTGTATCGAGGGTTTAAAGGGTAAGTCCTGCGATATCTTTATATGTACATATAGATTTTTTTTGTTTTTCCTCCCCTTTTCAACACATCATACAGTATGTAAAAACCAACAACAACATTATAGGGCTGCTTATCCACTGGACTGTTTTAGCTTCAAAATGTATTGAATGTTTTGGCTATTTAGACCTCCATAGAGTGACTCTCTTAGGATAAAAGTGTAGATTTCATTTAAAAAAAACACCTTGGTTTTGTCATGTCCAGAAAAGGCCCCTCTGACAGCTACTTACTTCTGTTTGACCCAGTTTTGTATCCGCTTTGCCCATATTTGTCAAGAACCGCCCCCTTTCCACTGATTGGTTGCCTCCGTGTAGAAGACCCACATGCGAGAGCACACATGATTATGTTGACAGCGCTGGCTCGGGAGCGGAAAGGAAAGCCGGAGATCTTCGGTAGTGACGTAGATAAGCTCGAGAAATTCGAATGAGCTGATATCAGACCTCTGCAGAAATATGTCTGGAATTTAGGAATACGTGGACGATTTTAATTCATATTTCACATGTCATATTTCACAAAAATGTCTTGGTGAAGCAACATCTTTGGTGCCACGCAGGAGTATGTTGTTTTTGTACTCTGTTCCAAGTAACCCTTAAACAATTGTATGTTTGTGATCACCTGATGGCTCCTGATTTTGTTGTAAGAGTGACAGCAGCTTTTGTGTTAGCAGTCAGAGCTTGAAGACCGCATTCTAAGTGTTTGCTCTATACAATTTTTCCTCTTTCTTGCCTGTACAATTGTATCTCTTTCTTGCAAGAAAGACAACTCCACTGGTGTTTACTAGTGTTTATTACTGTATGATATAGTGCTTGTCTTTTAACAATAACATCTCCCCTTTTCCTCCACAGGCTGAGATCGTAAAGAGATTAAACGGGATCTGTGCACAAGTCCTCCCATACCTGTCTCAGGAGGTACACACACACACACACACACACACGACCCTCTGGCAGAGACCCCCTAGCATCTAGGAGTGAGATCACTTTCACTCGTTATCCCTACACCGCACTGACCCCTTCCCTCATCGTTCCCACCCCCAACTACCATACGTGTTTGTCTTCGTGTGTAATAATAAATGGCTGTGAGATTCAGATAAGCAGTGTTCTTATCTATCTGGCCACCAGGGGGTTGACCATCACCCATTACTTGACACCATCCATTCACTGATGTCACACAAGGCTTTTTCCGCGCGCGCGTGCGTGTGTGTGTGTGTGTGAATAGCTGAAAGGTTTGTCGGGATCTCTGTCTGGATGATTTATATTGATCTAACCCGTCCTCCCCTCTTTTCTTTCATTGTGTCTCTCGCTTTCCTGCCGCCCCCAACCCGTGTGCAGCACCAGCAGCAGGTCCTGGCGGCCATCGAGAGGGCCAAGCAGGTCACCCCTCCAGAGATGAACTCCATCATAAGGGTACGATGATCTGGCCCTCCCTTTGGATTGGCGATTTCTTGTTAATCTCTGTAATAGTGCATGTCATTATCATTTTTATTCTTGTTTTTCCTGACATTTATTGTTAGTCAAATGTTTAAGAGTGCATTACCTACTTGTCTCAAAACAGCTTCCCTCGCTATAATGGGCTCTGATTAAGAATTTTTTCAGTTGAAAAAAATTACTTAATCCTTTTAGGGTAGGGGCTTTTTTTTTCCTTTTAATTCTATTCTCCTAATATTACCAGTAACCCTAACCCTTCTCCTAATATTAAGACTATTTTTCTTTAATAAAATACTTTATTTGATATCATTTCATCAGCTTGCAGCATATTTTTATAATATATATAATATAATAATAGCTATAATATAATAGAACAAAAATATCCTCTTAATACTAAGGACCCCCCCCCCCCCCCCCCCTCCACACACACACACACAATACGACTTTTTCTCTTTAATTTTTTTAAATAAATTATCATCATATTAAGACTTTTTTTTGAGAGGAATACAACTTATACCTCATTAAAAAATCTGACCCTATTCTATTATTATCTATTATTTTGACTTTTTATCTTGGAAAAAATACAACTTTATTGTAATTTAAAAAACTAGGAAAATGACTTCATTCTCATAATATTAAGACTTTCTTTGCCAAAATTATATTCTCGTAATATTACAACATTTTCTTGAAGACATGATTTTATTCTTGTGTTATTAAGACCTTTTTTGGTGGGGGAAAATGCAACTTTATTCTTGTAAAGTTCTGGCTTTTACTTCTTTCTCTAAAAATTTTGATTGTCTGACTTTTTCTCCAAAAACTTTATTTTTATAGTTTTCTCATAGTGTTCTGGATTTTTCTTCTCGGAAAATTATGAATTCATTCACATAATATTCATAGTTTCTTTCCTCTGGGGAAAAAAAAAAATCTGAATTGATTGTGGTGACACGTCGTCACTTGTGAGCCCAAAGATTTAACATGTTGCAGTCAGTTGAGATGTCACTTGAGTGTATGCAGCCATGAGACTTCTGTGGCTTTTGGTGTCTGCTGCACTTTGATGCATTATTTACAAACACAATGTGTGTGAGGATCAGCATGCAAACACAATTTGTCACTCAGTATGTATTGCCACTCTATTAAGATATATTTTTTTTATGTCAATTGATTTTATTTGAAGATTGCCTTTTGTTGTGGACATGTTTACCTTGTGATGTAATTTTGGTTATAAATAAGGAATGTGTGAGTGTAAGGCTTTTTTTTTTCCCCCACAGAAAAAAACTTATCGTCAGTTTGTAAAAAGTAAACCGCGTATAGGAGAATCAAAAATCAGATTTTTGTTTTATTTTGCATTTAAAACTCATTCACTGACGGCCAGCCCTCCCAGTTAACATGGATATTTGACTTCTAAAGCCGTCAATGGCAGTGAATGTATAAATGCATGATCCATTAGCGCTTTGGCGTCAGGGGAGATACCGTTCTATTCCGTTTGTGGGCGTGTCGAGTCTAAGTGGCGTGCGCTTGTGTTCCGTGTAGCAGCAGCTCCAGGCCCACCAGCTGTCTCAGCTCCAGGGCCTGGCGCTGCCCATGACCCCCCTGCCGCTGGGCCTGACCCAGCCCAGCCTGCCCGCCGTCACCACCTCCTCCGGCCTCTTCTCCCTCTCCTCCCTGCTGGCCACCCAGGCGCAGCTGGCCAAGGAGGAGAAGGCCTCGCGTGACGCCGCCGACAGCCACCGCGAGGAGGACGGCGACAAGTCTGACTAGGCGGTGACCCCCTCATCTGTATCTATAGCTCTATTCTCGCTCTCTCGCTCTCTCTCTGTCTCTCTCTCATCTGTATCTATAGCTCTATTCTCTCTCTCTCTCTCTCGCTCAATTTTAACGCGGAGACCCCCTGACTTCCGCTCTCCACGGAGACAAAATGGCCTCCGAGCTTCTCACCGGACTCTGACTTTCTTCATATTTTCATCTATCTCTTTTTTATTGAATGTTTTATTGATGAAGCTTCATGCTCTTTATTCCTCCTTCCTCCCTCCTCCTCCTATTCTACCCACGTTTAACATGACTGACGCTGCGTTCAAGACTGCTGGGAAGTAGGAAATGGCACCTTTTGGAAACGAGACAGGCATGATAAACAGTTATTCCATTCTCAAATTGATTGTTGATTAATCAGGAATAATAATAATTGAGTCAATATGGAATGCATTGCGCATTCCAAAAACTTGTTTCATTGAAGACTCTTAAAATGTGCCCTTCGATCGGTTGCCGACCAGTCCAGGGTGTACCACGTCTCCAGCTCCCCTGCGGCCCTTATGAAGACTTTCTATATAGTGATAAACGCTGCTATCCAATGCAGCCAATACGTCGGGTTCATATCATCTTGACATTTTAATATTCAAATTTATTCTCTGAGTGAAGTGTATGTACTTACATTTGCAGTAGGACCTGGCTTTAAGCGGCGTTCCAAAGCACTTTTATGCTAACCTGAGGTCGGAAATTTCCGTTGTTCAGTTTTCATGAACGCAGCGGTCATGGTAAACACTAGAATTGTTTGTCAGGCCTCTCATACAAACTTAATTATGCTGTAAACCTTTTTTTTTTTTTTTTTGAATAAGATTGCATGTGTCTGAACATTTGAACTCCATTGCTAACCAAAACAGCAGGCACCTAAAGAAGCATGTAAACAACCCTGGAGTTGAAATGGGTTGTAAGTGTAATAGTCTCAGTTCATAGATGCTATTGTCCACCCAGACAGACATTAAACTGCTGATCCTGTTTGAAATCGGTTGCTACCCTAAACAGCAGCACCTACAGAGGAATGTGTCCCGCCTTCGTGTAAAAGGCAAAGGCAGATAAATAATGCGGCTTTTGTATTAAATGTATGGAGTATCACACTGAGGAAAGGGGTAATGCACGAGAATATTGTATTTTGTTGACTTTAACCTTGTAAAATCATGACTTTTTTCTTGTTTTCGTGATATTGCAACCTTTTCGCTCTCTCTACGATAACATATTTTTTCTCTTAATACCATGACTTTTTTTTTCTCAAAAGAATAGCCAAAGTATTTCCTATAAAAAAAAGAGAGAAAAAGAAATCACTTTTTTTTTCTCCAAATAACACAACTGCAATATTACAGCTTTTCTCTGGAAAAATATCTCCATCTTGAAAAAATACCACTTGCTTCATAATATAATGTTTTTACCGTGAAAGATCTGACTTCTTTATTAGAAATCTTTATTCTTGTCACCTTTTTTCATCAAAAATCAAATTTTATTTTCATATTAGTTTTTTCAACCCCAAAACACGACTTTATTCTCATATTATGCCCCCCCCCCCACCCCACACACAGACTTTTCATCTTGTTTTTTTTTTGTTTTTTTTTTTTAAATTCTCTTATGCCTTGCTTGGGTGATACAACCATTCTCATATTATGATTTTTCTCTCAAAAAATAACATTTAACCTGGAAAAAAATTACTTTACTCTCTCAAATAATTTGTCTTCATTCTTTTAGTGTCACCTCTTATTGTCGTCTGTTATTAAAAAAAAAATCTCTTCTCATTTTGTGTATTATTTTAATACCTTTCTCAGAATTACAAAATGACTTTTAACTTTTTCTTGAAAATGATGACTTAACGGGGGAAAAAATGGCATTATTCTGATGTACACACAAAAAAAAAAAAAACACGCACACAAAGCTTCCAGTGTGTCCTTAATACTCCTGGGTGGCAAATAAAAGCGCCTCATTAAAGCAGTGTGTATGTTTTGTGTGTGTGTGTGTTAGACAGCAGGGGCCAGCGTGTGTATTTGCTGTCCAAACGAGAGGAGGACAAAATCCATACATTCCCCTCGTGTACGCGTGCGTGTGTTTATGTGTGCACAATTATAGCTTATTGGAATAATACGTTTCTCTGCTTGTGAATGCAGTGCATCATCCTTCTGCTTCTCTTTCATGCTGTTGCTCATTGTAGTGATGCCACAGACACACGCACGTCAATGCATGGTCCACAGGGGAAGCAAATTGTATTAATTTTCTTAAAAAGAAGCTTTTTTTTTTTTTTGTGATCACTGCACTTGGTTTTGCTATGTTGAATTGTAGTATATTTTATTGGTGGGAATCCGAGACCACATGACATGAACCTGCCATACTTAAATCCAAATCTCATCATTGGAACTGTTTTAAAAAAAAAAAAAAAAAAAAAAAAACACAAACACACTTGCTGATCATATAATAATAAAAAAAAAAGTTCTATCATTTAGTGATAAGAAAAAGGTTCCCCAACCCTGATGTATTAGTTCACATACCTGGAGGTCGTCCCCACCTCGTACATTTACTTCTACATACATAGAAAGCTTTATGTGTATATTCTGGATCATTCTTGCTATTGGGAGGTGTTGACAATTGCAGTACCTTTGCCCCTTTTCCTTGCCCTTCTCGCGTCCCCCGACTTTCTAGCTCATAGCGTGAAGCATTGTAAGCTTTGTAAGGTCTTCTTTTTTTCTTTTTCTTTTTTTAAATACTTTTTGTGTATAATGTAAAACCTGAAAGTGAAAATGTTTTGTGTCCTACATCATACCTACATTTAAACAACAATGGAAAAAAAAATGGAAAAAAACAAGGAAACTATTAAAAGTACAGCAGACATTTATGTGAAATAATATGAAATGTTGTGCATTAAGGAAGGACTTCTGGTGCCTTACAAATAAAGTCAATCAAATCATAACCGCGCTCCCTTGTGCTTTTTTTTTTTTTTTTTTTTTTTTTTAACTTGACCTTGAATTTCCTCAAAGAAAAGCCTCCACCTACTCTAGTGGAACAAATAAAGGTTGTTTTTTCGTCAACTATAATGTAATGAAAGTCAATTAATCGGTGACATCATTGAGGTCAAAGTGCAAATATGTCAGTTCGTAGACACTATTTGACATGAAAGAGTTAACTGCCAAGTAAATTGGAACAATACTGAACAAGCAATGCTTTTCATGAGCTGGACTATTTATTTTCTTTCTATGTGCAACCCCAATTCCAATGAAGTTGGGATGTTGTGTTAAATATGAGGAAAAACCGAATACAATGATTTGCAAATCATTTTCAACCTATATTTAATTGAATACACTACAAAGACAAGATATTTAATGTTGAAACTTTTATACCCAATCATGGCACCCAAGCTGTTCCCAATTAGCCTGTGGGATGTTCCAAACAGGTGTTTGATGAGCATTCCTCAACTTTTGCAGTCTTTTTTGCCACCTGTCCCAGTTTATTTATTTTTTTTGGAACGTGTTGCAGCCATAAAATTCTATGTTAATGATTATTTGGTAAAAATAAAGTTTGTCAGTTTGAACATTCAATATTTTGTCTTTGTAGTGTATTCATTTAACGTAGGTTGAACGTGATTTGCAAATCATTGCATTCGGTTTTTATTTGTTTAACACAACGTCCCAACTTCATTGGAATTGGGGTTGTACACAAAAGGCCTTTTTTTCCTCTCAAATTTGCACAAATCTGTCTATGTGAGCACATGTCCTTTGCCAAGATAATCCATCCACCTCACGGATGTGACATATTGCACAACTGTGCTATTTGTGTTCAGTATCCGTATGTTACTGACCAAAACGGCAGCAACCAGCGAAATGCATAAATAGTCCTTGAGCTCAAAGTATAAATATCTCACTTCATCGAGGGTGACGTTCACATGTGCGCGTTAAAGATTTAACTGCTGGGCCCACTGGAACCCTGTTGCTAACCAAAACAGCAACCTCTAGCCAAACACAGTCTGAAAGTTCCCTGAGCAGTGTTAAAGCTGATAAAGATATGTGCTAGGTGACAGTATTGCTCTGCAGACTGCATCCTGTTTTCTCACCGTTATCAGGCATCCTGAAAGGGTGAGTAGTTTTACTTTATTTTACTTTTTTTTTATATACAGTGGATAATCTCTCTGTGTGGTAAAAAATGTAATCTCAAAATATGACTTGCCCATAAAATAATAAAGGTTTTATGATGAGAGGTTGCATACAGCAGATGCACACAAGGTCATCTGACTAACATGGCTTGGAATCACAAACATTTTTTTAAATCTAAATGACCTTTTATTTTATTTTTATTTTTTTAAAATAAAAAGTCACTCATCTAAAAACTATATATAGACCCTGAAAAGATATGACTATCATGAATCATAAGTTTTTATCTAAAAGAAAATTCCTTTCAGAAAACTGGGTTTTTCTTTGAAAAAACAACTATTAATATTACTAAATTATTATTTTTTCTTTATAAAATAAAAAGATTTTTAAGCCATTCTGGAATCACAAGCATACAATTTATTCTTTTAAAATCTCAAATTATGACTATATTTTTAAAAGGAGATTTTTATTACTAAACCACATCTTGAAAGGAAGTCTTTACCTTGAAAAATCGTTTTTATCTAAAAACAATGTGGACTTATGATTACAAACATATATGTTGATACTTGCTTGCTTTTGGAAAAAAAAAAAAACTGAAGTCACATGCTGCTTCATCAAGCATTCCGGGATTAAAATCCTATTTTATGTATATAATATGATTTTAGTCGTGTCCTCGTGGCTTGTCGTTCCCTGTACGTCCACTAGGGGGAGATGTTGGTTCATCGCCAGCATCCTCAAAAGTAACGCTTTCTCACGCGCACTTCAACACGCGCACACAAAATCACTTCCTGTTCTTTTGGCCTGGCACTGATGAATGCTGCTCTATTCTCAGCCGCTTGTGACCGCACCAACATGGCCGATTGACCTGTTTACAGCCGCTTGTGATTTTACAATACAGTCTCGCCCTCTGTCTGGCTCCACCATTTTGGTACCGCATCCACAACACAGAGGGGTGCTTCCCCCCCAAAAAATAAATTAATCTTTACATTATTAACTGTCATACAAGTGTAAGAAGAATCTAATATTGAACTAATAGAAGTAATGCAAATATGATGAATGTGTGAATTACATTGTTTTCACAAGTGTTAAAAAGAAGTTCACTGCTGTAGTATTAATCCATTGAAACATGACTTGAAAAAGACTTTATATCTAAAACACTATAGACTTTTTATCCTGAAAATATATGACTTTTTAAACAAAGAATGCGTCTTTCTATTTGTAAAAATGCCACTTTTTATGTAAAAAATAGTTGCCTTTTTGTCTCGACCATCGTCTTGGAAAAAAAAATAACATTCTCATAATATTACGATTTTTTTTTTTAAGTAGGAATTTTTTTAATTTGGAAATATAAGATTTTATCTCTAAAATATGACTAAAAAATACCACTTTTTCATTCAAACTAATAGTTGACTATATCGATTATTGTCTTGGGGAAAAACATCTTCATATTTTATTTATTATTTTATTTTTATCATTATTTTCATATATTTGTTCTCAAGTGATTTTTTTCTTGCATGAAAAAATCAAATATGATTTTATTTTTGAAATGTATGACCTTATGTCTTGGGGGGTGGGGAGGGGGAATCCAACTTTTTATCTAAAACTTATCTCTGAAATGTCTTTATTTTGACTTTTTGTCCTGAAACAAAAAAAATTCATAATATTGCAACTTTTTCTTGAAATTATTATTTTTTTTTATTTGGAAAAATAAGGGTTTTGTCTCTAAAATATGACTTTTTATCTCAGAAATATATAAGTAACTTTGAAAAAATACCACGTTTAAACAAAAGTTGATTTCGACTATTGTCCTGAAAAAATAAAATATTACCATATTATTACTACTTTTTTTCTCAAAAGGAAATAGACTCATCATGACTATTTTTATAATATCATAAATTCTTGTGCTACTACAACTTCTTTTAACACAACAACCGCTGTCACACTTACACTAGACATTAGCATGAACATCTTATTATTGACAGTTACTTGGAACTGAGTGTCCAATATGAACCTTGTGTAATGAGCCACTTGCTGCTTCACCTCATCTGATGAACCCCTGATGAATCAGTTGTGTGCATTATTTAAAAAATAAAAATGAATGTACATGATTGATGTTGCATGATGTAGAAGCAGCGCGCGAGAGAGAGAGAGAGAAACGTTGATTAATCATGATTGACTCATTCAGCGCGCCCTCTTCTTCATCCCTCCATCACCACGCTTTCCTTGATTACGACACGCACTCCATCTCTCCATCCGTCTCTCCATCCTCACCCACTCTCTGTCTCTTTCATATCGCCACGCTGCATGACTTTCCTCCCCCTTTGTCTCCCCCGATGGGAGCATGTCACTCTCATCCCCTTCATCCATCCATCCATACTATGTCTCGTACCATCCTTCCTTCCATCTTTCTTTCCTGACACCGTGTCACTCCCTTGCTCCTTCACTCGTACATGATTCATCTTTGTCACCTCTGTTTTTTTTACTTTTCTTTTTTATTAAACCTTAAAATGTTCCCTCCAATGCATTCAATGCCATCTGTCATCATCCCTCAGTATGTGTGTGTGTGTGTGTGTGTGCGCGCGTGTACTCTTGTCTTTCCGTTTTTGGCACAATCCTTTTGTTATTTACGCTTTTGCTCTGTCCGGTCCACACCAAACGATAGTGAGGACGGCGTGCTCCTAATTTGAGCGTGTGCGTTTGTGCGTGTCTTTATGCCTTTTGTGTTGCACAAACCTTGACATCTACATCACTGCATGGACTTTTTTTTTTTTTTTATCTTGCCCACACCACAAAAATGCTAAGATGACCTCCTTATTAGACTGCGTGTGCAGGCTTGTGTGTGTGTGTCAGCCTCAGCTGGAGCAGCAGTCAGTGTTGACACAGCTCGTCTAATGCTGATGCTCCCGCAAATGCATCATGGGAAAGCATCCTTTTGGCCTGCTTTTCTAATCTCCCAGTCTGCTCTCTGTACATATCCCCATAGCACCCGGTGTGTGTGTGTGTGTGTGTGTGTGTGTGTGTGTGTAGCAGCTGTTTCTCTGCAGTGGCAGGAAGCAGTGAGAGCTCACGCACACGCACGCACGCATACTCTGCATGTCCTTTCTCCTCTCCTCAACTGACCTTCTCTTCTTCTCTTCTTCTTCTCACTCTCACCCTCCTCCTGTTCTCACATTTTCATCTCTCCTGCTAATAACCATCTGCCTCCCTTTCTCTGGATCTCCCTCTTTCTCCGCATCCCTCATTCCTTCGCATACCTTCTAAATGTCTCCATATGCAAAGCACATGTTCAGTAGCACTAGTTGTGGAGACAAAGTACATTCATGCATGTTCTGCAGCGGTGGTCCTCGTTATATATTCTTTATCCCCAGCGAAGAACAACTAATATTACTGCTGCGGAGTTGTGACGTCCCCTCTGTTTGCATGCATATCCTTGTGTCTGTATAGTGCTGCTCCCATCTGGGCAAGGTGCACACACCAGAATGAGCAGTACGATGCGCATTGAACTGAGTGCGGAAGTGTGACATAAAGTTAAATAGTCTACTAATAATGAAGTAAAGACATGAAAATAATAATTCTTCAAATGTGCTCTTTTTGCGTATTGTACGTTCCCATTTTAACTTCCGACTTCTTCCCTCCATACCCTCACTTGGAACAACCTTTCTGGATAATATTCAAATTGAGTGCAAACGTTTGCCCGCCCCTGATTTAGCACCTTTAATGGCCCGAACCTTTTGGAACGTGGGACAAAGAATCCAGAATCTCTCGACTGTGAGGCAGATGTGTTAAACACTACTCCACCCTGCTGTGCGACAAAGGGCGTACTGTATAACAGCCAAAAATGCTGCTTTCCCTGTTCTTCTGTTTCTAGTTAGTGTAGCGGTTGTGTGTGTGTGTGTGTGTGTATGTGTGTGTGCGCTTTGCAATGCTAACCAACAGCCTCTGATACTTCCTGCCTGTCACTTGCAATCCTCGTGACACAACCACACACACACACACACACACACACACACACACACAGCAACAACTCCCTTGCTGAAGTTTTACACACATGAGCATGCTATTCAAATTGGTGTTTCACGGCCGGCACACACAAACACGCTGACTTCTTCATGGCTGCATGCATTTCTTGAAAAGTGAAAATGTTTTTTTTTTTTTTTTTTAAATGTCAGACATCAAGTCGCTGTCAGCCATTTTGGGTGTTATTACATGCAAATCGCTACACTGTTCAGTTTACCGTTTTGCTCAAATCAACCAGTCAGAGAACAGAAAAATGCCGCCTTCACTCTACGCCTTGTTGCTGGCCCTGTTTATTGAATCTGAAATCTGGTGGCTTTAAAAAAAAAAAAAAAAAAAAATAGACATTTCTTTAACTGCCATTGACAGCTTTAGAAGTCAAATATCCATGTTAACTGGGAAGGCTGGCAATGAATGAATGAATGTGTATGTGGCATGGGCCAGCATTTACGGCATTGAAGGCCCTGGGCAAGGTGAAATTGAAATGGCGACACGCAGAAGCTGAAATCTGATTGGACAAAAAATAAATCTAACCTAATAAACGCCACTGAAAGCTGCGCAGCCAAGACACACACTATGAAATGAAGATAAACAACACTTGGAAATAAATTAACATCATTTCATGGAATTGTAAATGTAGGTCAGTGCTTCTAATAGTGTTTAGGCCAGCAGAGAAGGCCTGACTGTACGCCACTGGGGGGAAGACGCAAAGTCCATACAGGAAGGCCACTGTGAGGCAGACGTGCTAACCGCGATACACTATGCATTACACCAAGAGCCATTATGTCCCGTAGGTGTCGGTAGCACGCTTGCCGACTGTCAAAACAAATCAAGAAGAAGGCATTTCTGACGTCTGTCGACTTAAAAGAACGAGTCTCACGCACACACATTGACAGCAGTTGAGAGTTGACAAGTTCACGACAAGGTCATGCCGGTGCTGTCCGTCAGACGGGCCTCCGTTGGGCAGGACCCACCTGTTTTGTGATAGTATGGCTACTTTTGGGCTGTGCTGTTTGTGTTCCATCATCATGATCCTCATCACTAATGCATACACACGCTGTACGACCTTCATCCATCAATGCCAGGCCAAGTGTGAAAACGCCTGCGGCTAACTGGACACAAAAGCTGGAACCAGGCCTCTTCCTTGTTCTTTTTTTCCCCCGTTGCTTCCGCTTTTTACCCCCCATGCTTTCTTTTTGTCCACCTGCTTTCATTAGCCCTAAAAGACAGAATTGAAAACACTGTTCTCATGCAGTGTTTCCCAACCTTCATTTTATTTTTTCCAGTGGAAAAAAAAAAATCTCACACTGGGCAACTTGTTAGCACATCTGCCTCGCAGTTCCTCAGAATCAGAATCAGAATCAGAATCATCTTTATTTGCCAAGTATGTCCAAAACACACAAGGAATTTGTCTCCGGTAGTTGGAGCCGCTCTGGGTTCAAATCCAGCCTCGCCTGCATACAGCACTCACACACCTCGAAAACAAGGACACTTCCAGATATGTTCGAATTCTGTTTATTGACTACAGCTCAGCATGCAACACAGTCATCGCAAGCAGGCTGGCTTAGAAACTGCTAACCCTCAGACTAACATCCATTGAGTGCTGGATTTCCTGATTTTTTCAGATGGTGGTGTGAAAATAATCTGTCTTTAAATGCTGTTAATACTAAAGAAACGAGGAAACGGCATCTTACAAACTGCTCGGCAACTTCACGCCACTACACGCACATTTATGACAGCCTTGTGTTTTTACTGTGCGTATGACAATAAACATCTTGAATCGAATGCTCCTAGCTAGCAGCAAGGTGCCGCCTGACACGTATCCCCTCTTGCAGGCGTCCATGTGCAATAGTGTATGGCTTTCGTGCAGTCGGCATCGCAGTCAGGTTGCTTGTGTGTCTGCCGCGTAATTGAGTCGCTCCCCGCTGTCTTAATACTGCGATGTGGCACCGAGCGTCATTTATCTTCCCGTAATCGCGAGGCGGCGAAAAGCTGGTCAGTCATCAAGGCCCCAAAATGATGAACGTAATGACTCATGGGAGACTATTAGCACAGGTGATGGGGAAAAATAATATGTGCACGTGTTGTTAATACGACACGGAGTTTTACTGTAACTGTACTGTCGTTTAATATGCGTGTGCACAGTCGCGATACACACATTCATCCTGTGGATGACACATCGCCCTCAGTGACGCCAATGCAAACGTGACATTGAGCGAGCATCGTCATCGAGTCGTCTGCACGTATATGTGTGTGTGTGTTGTGTGCGCGTGTGCATCCCCCGGGATAACACTCGCTACCTGACTGTTCCAAGGATGTCATCAGACATTGAGTCCCCATGCTTTACACTCAGCACTACAGACTGACTCGCCCGCCTCCATCTATCCGTCCATCTTCCATCCATCCAGTTTTCATGTTCTCCCTGTGTTTGTGTGGTCAGCTTCCTCCCAAATTCCCCCCAAAGAAACCATGCAAGTTAGTTTCCTATCTCGCTCGTTTTGCAATGTTTTCCCAGTGCTAGCGTGGATAGGCTCCAGCTCACCCACAACCCTAATAAGGACCTCCATATTGTCCATCAGTGTTTTTTGTCCATAGGTGCCCTGCGATTGACTGATGGACTAAACCCTAGACTGGTTTACACCATCACTGTGTGGGAACCTAAATTCATTGGAAGTAAAAAAATCAAAGAAACACAAGCATAGTAAATTTCTCTGCCTCTGGCATTTGTGCTTTCTCTGCAGCATCCCGTATAATCAACACACACCTTAGATGTGTGTGCGTGTGTGTGTGTGTGTGTGTGTGCGCCTTCGCAAAGGCCAGCAGTTGAACATCAACATATCCCCTGAGGAGTTTGGCATCATGAATTTTTCAACAGTGACATCAGCCATCTGCACCTAGGCCAACACACACACACACACACACATACGCCACGCATGTTGTGGGCATTATTCCTCACACGCACACACGCATCTGCTCTGTTTCCGGCGTGCTCACCTCTCTCTCATCCTCTCTCTGTGCACCTGCTTGTAAGAAGTCATGCTGCGACAGTATTACACTTACATAATGCATTCACTGTGTGCCTTCAAATGGACAATAAGACAGATAGAGAGAGATCGGAATGATGGGGAAAACCTGGCCCAAGTCTTCCACAAACTATAACTGTAACTTATCCTGCAACCAAGTCCATATGCATTCTAATCAACCTAAGAGACAGATCCAGGCATCCCAGTTCACCTAGGACCTGGCCCTTGGCTTCCAAATAGGCTCCATGCAAAGCCGAGGCTTTGAGGTCAACCTGGAACCAAAAACTAGGCATACCAATCAACCTAGAACCTAGCACCTGGTCCTCGCCCTCAATTATGTTCAACCCCAGAGGTTCCACGGTAGTATTTTCTCTGTGTGAGGAAAAACTATTGATTAAAGAGGAAAGGCTAATGTATTTTTCATTATAAACGTGTGTGTGGGAGTGGACGTGGGTTTGTGCTTGTGCTTGTGTGTGTGTGTGTGTGTGTGTGTGTGGCTCACTCCAGAGCAGTCACTGAGTGCATTCTCCGCAGCCTGCCTCGCTTCCAATTAGTCGCACAACTGCCTTGTGCCAAGTTGGCTGATAACCACTTTGCGTACTCCAGCCTGGGTGCCCTGCCATGCACACACACACACACACACACACACACACACGCACACACGTAATTCACACTACACCAGTGCTGCATGTACACATGACGTGATCTCGCCGGTATGTACGCCGTGTTCTCACACTCTTATTTGCATACTGTACACACATAGATACAAATGTGCACTTCCAGATCTATCTTTCTGTGCAGTCGCATTATGTGCGGCTTACCAAAATGGCTTTGTAAACTAAACATAACATGCAAAGGAAACCACAGAGGGGCTAGGCAAAGCTTTAGGGCCCGATCCATTCATTGTTTCAGCCCACTGACATGGACATTATCAAGAGTTCTATCGTATTTACTGCAGTAATGTAGCCTAATTTAGTTTTTCCTAAAATTGGTTGATTAAAATGTATTTATTCATTTTTAATTCACTTACCTCATGAAAATAACTGGTTAATATTGCTTAACTTAGTAGAAATTACATGTATGTGTGTACGTGTGTATATATATATATATATATATATATGTGTGTAATTTTACATATAAATTTACTATTTTGAATAGATTCAATTGGTTAATTTGTAAATAATTGAAAAAAATAATAAAATAAACTTTACATATAAAGATCATGTTTTTATTAATTTTACTAAACTGTTGTTTAATTTATCATAATAATAAAATACAGATATTCATAAAATGTTTATATACACTATATAGTTAACACTTGTGTATTTATTTTTATTAAAGAACTGGTTAAGTATATTTTTTTTAAATAAAAGCTATTGGTAAAAAACAATCACATGCTTTGCTGTACTTTTTTAAAGTAATTAAATAATTATTTTTAATTAAATTGATTCTAAATACAATTTTTAGAATTTGTTACAATGTTTTTCTTAAAATAAACTATTTTTAAATATGACATACACGTTGCATTAGTTAATTTTTTTTGCCTCATTTGTGAATGACCTCATATCAAATGTGACCCAGGAGAACAAAAGTTTGCCCACCCCTCACGTGTTTATCCTTCATCCATGATACGGGGAGGACGTGAAAAGGCCGGAGCAGGGATTCCAACCCCCAACCTCAGAGCTGCGAGGCAGCGGGGATAACCACTTTCTACCATGCTTATTATTCATAGTGGGCTGATTTGACGAAGTGCAGTGGGCTACTCGGCGCGTCCCCGCTGCTCATCTTTCTTTACATTCACACGCGTCAGGGCAGGACAGTGACTGATGTGGACGCCATTGTGCCGGCTCGCCTCATTTCCCCGACTGTCGGATCTTGTTAAAGCTTGTTAATAGCGCGACAAGTTGCTGTCACTTCTTTTGAATCACATGACGACGCCAGACAAAACTGTCATTCTGTTACCTTTTTATGTTGTGTTAGCATTAGCCTTGGTTCTCATTTTATTTAAGAGAGTTCTGTAAAAAAAAAACACTGGAAAACACAGAAAGCTGTCTTTCTAGTTTATTTAAAAAAAAAAGAAAAAAAAAAGAGGAGGACCAAAACGTTCAACCAAATCATCGTATTTTGTTTACCGAAAGACCCACTAGCTTAATGCTAACATCAATTAAAAAATGGTGGCCGCCTGGTTAGCACATCTGCCTCACAATTCTGAGGAACCCAGTTCAATTCGGCCTCACCTGTGTGGAGTTTGCATGTTCTCCCCGTGCCTGCGTGGGTTTTCTCCGGGTACTCCGGTTTCCTCCCACACTCCCAAAAAATGCATGGTAGGTTAAGTGTAAATGATTGTTTGTCAATATGTGCCCTGCGATTGGCCCCGCCTCTCTGGGATGGGCCCCAGCGACCCTCGTGGTCCGGAAAATGGATGGACTATGAGATTTCTTTAGCGGGCGAGTCCAAGCCCTAGAAATTAGCATAGATGTGACTATAATTATAAACCTTCAGAGAACTAATACTTCAACATACACAGAGCAGCAACACATACAATGGGAGCATAAAAAAAGAGAATTCGACATTGTATATTTAAACACCAAAATGTTCAACCAAACTGCATAATTTAATCTAAAGAATGTTCACTAGCTTCATGCTAACATATAATGCAAAATGACATTAATGGGCTAATAGAAATGAGCATAGATGTTATATATTCCATAACGATTGTCAGCCAAATTCCAAGCCCAATTCCAATGAAGTTGTGACGTTGTGTTAAACATAAGTAAAAACAGAATACAATGATTTGCAAATCATGTTCGACCTATATTTAATTGAACACACTACAAAGACAAGATATTTAATGTTCAAACTGATCAACTTGATTGTTTTTAGCAAATGATGATTAACTTAGAATTTTATGGCTGCAGCACATTCCCAAAAAGTTGGGACAGGTGGCAAAAAAGACTGAGAAAGTGGAGGAATGCTCATCTAACACCTGCTTGGAACATCCCACAGGTGAACAGGCTAATTGGGAACAGGTGTGTGCCATGATTGGGTAGAAAAGGAGCTTCCCTGAATTGCTCAGTCATTCACAAGCAAAGATGGGGCGAGGTTCGCCTCTTTGTGAACAAGTGCGTGAGAAAATAGTCAAACAGTTTAAGGACAATGTTCCACAACGTACAATTGCAAGGAATTTAGGGATTTCCTCATCTATGGTCCATAATATCATCAAAAGGTTCAGAGAATCTGGAGAAATCACCGCATGTAAGCGGCAAGGCCGAAAACCAACATTGAATGCCCGTGACCTTCGATCCCTCAGGCGGCACTGCATCAAAAACCGACATCAACACTTCAGAAAACCAATGTCGGTAAATACAGTTCGGTACTACATCCGTAAGTGCAACTTGAAACTCTACCATGCAAAGCAAAAGCCATTTCTCAACAACACCTAGAAACGCCGCCGGCTTCTCTGGGCCCGAGCTCATCTAAGATGGACTGATGCAAGGTGGAAAAGTGTTCTGTGGTCCGACGAGTCCACATTTCAAATTGTTTTTGGAAATTGTGGACGTCGTGTCCTCCGGGCCAAAGAGGAAAAGAACCATCCGGACTGTTATGGACGCAAAGTTCAAAAGCCAGCATCTGTGATGGTGTGGGGCTGTGTTAGTGCCAATGGCATGGCTAACTTACACATCTGTGAAGGCACCATTAATGCTGAAAGGTATATACAGGTTTTGGAAAAACATATGCTGCCATCCAAGCAACGTCTTGCTTATTATAATTATTGCGCATCATGAAGCGTAAAATGACAACGGAGACCCTGGACTGTTGAACAGCTGAAGCTGTACCTCAAGCAAGAATGGGAAAGAATTCCACCGACAAAGCTTCAACAATTAGTGTCCTCAGTTCCCAAACGTTTATTGAATGTTGTTAAAAGAAAAGGTGATGTAACACAGTGGTAAACATGATCCTATCCCAGCTTTTTTTGCAACGTGTTGCAGCCATAAAATTCTAAGTTAATCATTATTTGCTAAAAACAATCAAGTTGATCAGTTTGAACATTAAATATCTTGTCTTTGTAGTGTATTCAATTAAATATAGGTCGAACATGATTTGCAATTCATTGTATTCTGTTTTTATTTATGTTTAACACAACGTCCCAACTTCATTGGAATTGGGGTTGTATATTCCTTCCAGATGATGCCTCGTATCAAAGCTCCAATAGCATTAATAATAAATCCAGTAAATACATCCGCACATAAATATCATAGGAGTCAAACAATGTGAAAATATGTCAACGTCAAACTTGGTGTGCACACACAGACACACACACACACACACATACACGCACACACAAGTGGCACAGTTCTTTCCTGCTGCTGGGGGGCAGGAAATAAGTTGGATGGAGCTAATTCTGGCACGCTGTTCCTGCACATGTCCCACATATACAGTGTTCGTCTCAAAACATTACACAAACACACACACAAAGAAAAAAAAAAAACACGCAAAGCAAACACACACTCGAGCACACATCGTTTAACATTTGCACTGCAAGGTTACGAGATCAAATTTGTTTGCTGGCACAAAAGGAAAAAGCAACACTCCTCTCCCACCTCCCTTCAGGACTTACACATGGAATTGTGTGTTGAGTTTGAATTGATATTAAACCCTTTTGGGATCATAGTTTGTGATCCAGTAATTACTTCATTTTGAAAGACTGCATCAACGGGACCCTTGGATGTTTCCGCTAAAAAAAATCGGATTAAAACCATAGATCATTACTTTGGAATTAACCACATATTGTTTTTTTTTTTTACACATATAATAAACTGATAACAAAACATGATGAAATGTAAATACATAATTTATTTAAAAAAATGTCTTTGTTGCATTATATGTAAATATTTATTTAACAACCTTTCAAACAACTTTCCCTTAGGAATGCTCGCGCTAGCTGAATGCTAACAGAATGGAAACCGGGGCGATCGATTTGCATCGATAGTTGCAGGTTGCAGTGTTATAGCCGATATTTGAACACAAACAGTGGCGCAACACGTGTAGGCAGACAATATGACGATAATCACAGGCATATATTCTTTATCCTCTGCGAAAAAAAATACTAATGTTATTAAAGGTGACTGAATGCCTGAGGATAGCGGTGACTGTTCCTCGTTTGTGTCTGCATGACTGTACTATACTGCCCCCAAGTGGCCAAAGTGGGCACACTAGCCGGAGCAGCACAATGAATTGAAGCATTAAAGGGGAGGTGTAGCCTTTTTTTTGTTTTTTTATTGAAAATTGTATTTATTTTTTTTAACAGGAATACGTTGTATGTGCCACCTTTAATCAGGACACAATATTCTGGTTAATATTTTATTTGTGGATTAAGAACTAAACAGAATATGCAGGGAGTCTGCAAACCTTTTTTCGGGGTTTGGTCAATTAGTGATGGCACATAAAATGTAATCTTGAAATCTTGAAAACAAAAAAGAAAAGGATAAGAGAAGCAAAAAAAGGAAAGAGAAAAAAGAGAAAAAAAGAGAGAACAATTAATTAATAAAAAAAATCTGTGGGTTCACTTCCCCTTTAAATCATGATGTACAATCTGTTTAATTCTTTATATTCAATTTAATTATGCCATTACTCTGTTTTTATACAGTACAATATTATAGAGTGGTATTTTCCTTGATAAAAGCACATTACAAAAAAAATAATAAAAACAAAAAATACTTCCATTACCACAAAAGTATTACCGGTATTCTACTTGTGTATGATGTTTTGAATTTACGTTAAAAGTCCTGTTAATAAATTTGACTGTCTTGATGTGATTAACATTGCTGAGTCGTTGTTGCGTATTTATTGACAGTGGGCAGATACATTATAATGAAAATTAAAAATCCCAATAACTCAGTGGCACAATGAATGAATCTTTTTTTTTTCCACCTTCAATTTTTTTTTTCCATTTTTTACTGTGCACAAGTCAGGAATAATCTTCAATAAATCATAAATAATTTGATAGTATTAAATAATGTAATACAATGACAATTGTTTGTTTATAAATACCTTAATTATGTGAAGAGTTAAATAACAAATGTTATGTATTCTAAAGATAATAATTGTATTAATAGTAAAGGAGACTGGGATTCGATTCAATTGTTTTGTTAGTTTTTTTTGCCCACATGTTATCTTAAATCTAGCCAATATAAAACAAACTGGCAAGGTGTGTTTGCTTACTGTCTCTTTATGTGTGTTCTTTAGGGGTTGAAATTCACGCCGGAATTTAGTGAGCGTTTACGTAGCGTGACTGACAGTCAGTCCGGCGTGCTCGTGCGTGTGTGCTTTGTGTCTTGTGTGCGTGCGCGCGCGCGCGCTAGCAGAATAATTGGAACTTCAATGCCCACAATCCCCACAAGACTCCTCAACCCTCCGCTGCCATCCCTCTCTTCCACGGCCGTTCCGACAGCCGTCTCCTCGCTCCCATTGGCCAGAGTCTCATTACACGTCACGACCCAACGTGGGGTCCCGAGCGGAGCCGATTGGCTCGGCTTCGTCCAATCGGCGCGCGAGGAGAGCCTCCCGGCCAGCCGAGCTCTTTTAAGGTGGAACCAGGCGATAGACGAAGCCGCGTGACGAAGCCAAATTGAGACGTAAAAGGACTGCAATGAGGCTTCCCGCGCTTTTCGCCGCCTGTTGTGGCCGGATCAGGAAGTGGAAGGCAGTGCGTATTCCTGCTTGTCTTTTTTCCTAACAAATTATACGTATTATTAGCAGGTGCACATAACAATTTTGGCTTGGTTCTCAAAGGAGCACCGCAGGTGGTTGTTTAGTGCTCATTTTGACCTCATGGATGAACTTAAAGGACTTGGCATTCCTGGCCAACACCCGATCCGTCCGCAGTCTCTGACTGGCCCTCGCAACCTTTTATGAAGTCAAAATGAAATGTAAAGTATGCTCAGCATTCATTATGATGTGCCCATGCGTGCGTGGTGGAGGAAAGAGAGGAATTTGCACTATTGAATTATTTGACAGTCCTAACTTAGAACGACTAATATGAGTTTGTGGTTTGTGCCCATAATGTCAGCACACTTTAAAAATACTGAAAAAAATACAGACACTGGAAAGATGTATTTTTGTGAATGTTACTTAAATAGTGATGTAATGTTAATAAGTGTCATTTTAACATGACCAATTATACGGTTTTGTTAGCCTGTCTCTGGTGTTTTAGCATGAGGCTAATACACAATGTGCAATTCTCATTGTTTGTTGTTTAGTTTGAGAGTAAGCGTCAACTAGGAGCTTGAAGCCTCGTTATGCAAAATTTTTCACTCTCTGCCAAACTGCTTGGCTCAAATTTTTGGCTCGCAATTTAAAGCGAGAAATCCTCCCAACGACCGCTCGTATCTTAAAAGAATCCGTAAATCGAGTCGCTCGTATCTCAAGGCACCGTTCGAATCTCAGCTCCAGCGTTCCCGTGTGGAGTTTGCATGTTCTCCCCGAGCTTATGTATATTTTCTTTGTGTACTCCGACTTTCTACCACATTTCTAGGTTAATTCGAAGGCACTAAATTGTCCATAGGTGTGAAATTGCGTGCGCTGGAATTGACTGGTTCAGGGTGTACCTTGCCTCTCGCCCAAAGTCACCTGGGATAAGCGCCAGCTCAACCTTGACCCTAATGAGGATAAGCGCTGTAAAAAAATTGCACGGATGGATGCTTTGTTATTGTATTTGAATTATATTCGTGTTCATTTTTGTGGCGAACCATGGGAACCGTTGTGTTACAATGCCTGATAGGTATGTGTGTTTGTGTGTTATCTGGCAGGGAAGTCAGTCTGCAGGCTCAGTACAATTTCTATTCAAAGTAACATAGACTGAAGCGGAATTAACTGTTTATTTTACAATGATATCAGCGGTAAATCTAATATCTGGTTTGTGGGTCATAGTCCTTCCCAGAAAACTGTGCATTCTTGTTTTCCAATTGCCTGTCGGACACAGATGTATACTTTATGTGCCGAATGGGAAGGCAAAGTCAACCTGTCAACTTTCTGCTTGTGGGGGGTAATATTAGTCGTAAGAGATGCGTACCGAACCGCTGATGTTGTCATGATTCTAATGGTCTGATTGTGTGTGCTTTGCTCACTCCTCGCTTTCAGGTGCAGTGGTGCCTTGACTTACGAGTTGAATTCGTCCTGTGACCATGCTTGTGACTCAAAACACTCACTCATCTTTCCTCATTGAAATGAATGAAAATGCCATTAATACGTTCCAGGACCCCCAAAAACACTCCCAAGTTTTTTGTAACGTTTTTGTACTTTATAAAGCTGTACAGTAATGACATACAGTAGTTAAATAGAATATAAACATGTAAACACCATCATGATAATTCAATGGTCAGTGTGCTGCTTATTCTGGTGTGTGCGCCACTAGGGGGCCGTCTAATAATAATTTTTAGTTGCGAATAACGAATATATATGCCTGTGAGTATGGCTGTCTGCTTGTGTATCTACTGCTTGTGTTCAAATAGGTCTTTTAAATGTTTAAAGTTGCGTTTTGCGACGCGTAAGCATTAAGATAGCAGACTAGAAATGAATCCGGTTTTCATAAATAATCCATCCATCCATTTTTCGGCCCGCTTATCCTCGCTATAGTAGTAACAAATTCTTTGTTTAGTTGTACAGTAAACGTCAACTGAAAGTGAAAATAAACGACTCGATGCAAGCACTTGGCCCTTTTTTTGAAGAATTGTTCACCATCTGCCATACTACTGCTTTTTGTGAAGTTCGCTACTACCATCGCTCGTGCTCGTAACAAAATTTGTTTTGCTCGCAACTCAAGACAAACAAATCTGCCCAGCGATGGCTCGTATCTTGACACTTGTAAGTGCTACCGCATTTGATGCATTGTGCCAGGCTGTACTGATTTAAAATGACAAACAATCCAAGGTGGTGACTGAGGTTTTCCAAGCTGTTTTGGAAAATTCCATTGTCTTTGCTATAACCAACACAAGAAGTTTAACTTGAATTTAGGGGTTGTACAAGGAGGCGTTCCCCAGAAGTAGTTTGGTAACATCCCGCATTGTGTAATAAAACATCAGTCCTGTATGTGACCATAATTAACACTTGGGGGGTGCCCTCTGGCTGACCCTCGTTATCAAATGCCTTACTCTAAACCCTGCGCCCTCATGCCAAGACAGGCTGTGTCCAATTCAACAGTGCAGGATTAATGGCTGTTTGATCAAGTTCAAAGGCAGCGCCGCACCGGATAAAGTCATTATGAAGCGGGCCAAAAGACGCCTGGGCCAGGCTGATGCTCGCTACATGGAAAGACTTTAAATAACGCGACTTCACGGGCTGTCCTGTAAATAACGTGTGCAAAGGAGGTAACAACCAGGCCAGAAACAGAAAGACAGATGTTTTTAACTGTCCTCGCGTGGGGTATTGTGGGGTGTTGTTATGTTAATCCCCCTCATGTTTGCGGTTGTGTTTTTTGACGATGTGTGGGTGGCTTCATCATCACGTCATATGTTCCACCTGCAATACTGCCACTCCCTTCACTTGATCTTTATGACATTTCTTTTGGAGGCAGACCTTATTGCCTTTTCCTTCACTACTTTAGTGTTCTTCCCTTACAATAAGACACCTGACAAAATGGTTTACTGCGGTGCCTAACACCTGATTTCCATATGGGGTAAAATACCTTACCTGCCCAACTCTGTGTGAAGGCCAAAGTACAGTACAAACTCTCAAGTCAAATGCCCATGTTGTAAAATTTGAGCAACGTGTTGAGGGGGAAACACGCCACAGAAATCAAAGCATTAACTCTGCTTTTCTTTGACTTTTTGTGACGCATTTCAAAAGAAACGCCGTTCTCAACGATAGGAAAAGTGAGAAAAGAAGATAGTGTATCATGTCGAATGTTTTGTTGTTTTTGTGTGTTTTATGTAACAACTTCTTTTTAGGGTCACCGCACAAAGAGCGACGCGATCAAACGCGACTGAACTGAACAATCGCAAACCCACACGTGTATTTTAGCGACAGAGACTCCCCATGGTTGACTTTTTAGCCAAAGGTACATATGAAATTTTCAAATTAGTTAAGTATTATTGTTAAAATACATATAGTGTACATACTAGGGCTGTTCACAAATGGGTGGTGACTTCAATTGGATTATAGTTTGGATAATAGTTTGTTCAATTGTTGTTCGTTATTTTAAAAAGGGATTTGTTACCGCTCCCCAAAAATACCTTGCAATATCTCAACGTTATTTATTACATACTATGCCAATTAGAATTTTTGTTACAGAATTTAGCAAGAATCATGGAAGTTGACTCCGATCATTTGTTTTCGTGGGCCACATAAAATGATGCGGTCGGCTGGATCTGGCCCACGGGCCTTGAGTTTGACACCCCTGATTTCGTGTTATTTATCAGCGCAGCGTACATATTTCACGTATGTCACTACACATTGCGAAGACCGGGCACACACGTGGCGTTATCGCTATGAGTAACGTTGTGAGTAATTATGGTGCGCATGTGTGCGCGCGGGCTGATTGCTGTCACAAATGCGTGTATGAGCGTCGGAGCGTTTGTTTGGCAATCTCAATTCCTTATCAGTCTTTGTGCATGAGTGATTGCTCTCTATGAGTGAGTGAGTGTGTGTGTGAGCTCACAACTAAGAAGAGAACTATGTTGCTCTCTCTCGCTGCCTCCTTCCTTCAGTCTGTTCAGTTCCACCTTAAGAGCAGCTTCAGCAGCCTCTCCTGTTTGTGTTGAAGCCAACAGGCGCAATATATTAGTCTAGGGCTTGCTGCTGAAAAGCCCGCTGGATCCTCCACTGACCTGCTCGTCTTTCCTGTTTTCCTTCCCCCCCTCCCTCCCCCCGCCCCCAATCATATTAAAAAACAAAAGCTTGCGCACACTCTGTCCTCCTCGTCCCTCCTCTTCCATTCTGCAGCAGCGTGTGACAGGAGGAGGAAGCCCGAACAGAGGAGGTAGACCATCCATCTGTGTGTTTATGTTTCTGTCAGCGGACGGCCGGGTGAAGAAGGGGCACCGGGAGACGTGAGGAACAAAAAGGGGAGACGAAGAAGAAGAAAGAAAGGAGAGAGGATGTAATTGTCATGTCACTATGTTTGGACCTTGAGTGATCACAGCAGGGGGAAGGAAGCGTGATAAGAGGAGAGCCTGGAAACTAAGTCTTGTGTGTTCTCGTGACAGTGTTGGATAGACCTGCGTTGGATTGACTTTGCAAGAAGAAGTGGACTTTGTGAACCGGTGGAGGGCAGAGGAGTGGAGGGCCAGGGGACGAACCTGGCCATCAAACGGACTGGAAGCCTCTCCTCTCCTGGGATCATGTACCCTCAGGGCAGGCATCCGGTAAGTTCGTCGTCGTCTTCTCTTGTTTTTGTCCCAACTATTTCTTAGTATTATTATTATTATTTGTTTGATCTCTCTTCTTCTCCTTAGTCTTCACCATACTTTCTGTATTGTGTTGTCATGCCACCTTGGAGCTCTAGTCAAGCTTACAAGTGTATGTGCCACTCACTACAGTGTGTACTTGGAGGTGCTCTCATCTCGACGGCTGAGCAAACGCTCATTTCATTGGCAGCTACATTCCTACATATCCATTGTCACTTGTATAAAAAGCCTGCCGTGCCTCCCTTCGCTAACCCGCCCTCAAGTGCGGTCAACATGTGGCGTTAATGTAGCTGCCAGAGTAAAAGAGGTTAAATACAAAAGTGAGATGAAGGTTAAATATGCAGGGACTAATAATAAAAAAAAGGGGGGAAAAGAGGTGTGAATGACAGATTTGGCTCAGTGTGGCTGTGTTTTTTTTTTCTCTCTCTTCTTCTCATGGCCAGCTTGGTATAATCAGATTTATTTGTCATTCTCCGTGTCTGTGCTACAAATAGGTCAGCGGCCACTTTATTGTGTGTGTGTGTGTGTGTAGCGAGCCTGCAGACTGACTTCCCTGCCAGATAACACACACACACACTCACACATGCATAACTATCACACAGAATTATGAATGACATTTCACAAGAGGCAGGCATGAGGAATCAATTATGTGTGCGCAGAAAATGCTAATAGCACTGAAACCGAGAGAAGTAGGAAGTGAAAAAGTAACAAAGGCAGAAAGTAAAAGATGACAAAAAAGAAGAGTCTTGAAAAATAGCAAGAATGAAAATGAATGAGAGGAGGGAGAGTGGGAACATTTGCGATAAAGTTGGACCCCGACAGGGTGATGGCCGCCATCTCGCCCCCACTTCCGCTCTCACACCATCTCTCCATGACGAACCCCCCCCGACCACAGCACCATGCCCTCTGACAGCACATCTTTATTTCTGGTGTGGCAATGAAATGTGATCCACGGCGAGGTGTGTGAGCGCCAAACACGCACGCACGTAACTTCACGTGTGCGTTTGATTTGCGTCTACGGTTGTACAAGTACTGCACAAGTTGTGAGTAATTGCAGCACGTATTAAAAAAGGAAGTCAAGCTGAAAATCCTTTCCCCTTTATTTCACATTGAGAACACTGCAGATTTTGTTTACTATCACATATTTTATTTCAAATTACCTCCACCATCTTGTAATTGTGACGTAAATGTCTTATATTTCAATCAAATGTGGTTCAAATACACAAAACAACTTTTGTTGGACAGGCCACACATTTCCCGCACTTGCTACACATTTAATTTAAATGTAGCCTGTATCACAAGGTCCATCCATCCATCCATTTTTCTTTACTGCTTATCCTTACTAGGCTGTTGGAGCCTATCCCAGCTATCTTCGTGCACGAGGCGGGGTACACCCTGAAGCAGCCAATCGCAGGGCACATAGAAACAAACAACCATTCGCGCACACATTCACACCTACGGGCAATTAAGAGTCTTCAATCAACCTACCACACGTTTATGGGATGTGGGAGGAAACCGGGGTGCCCGGAGAAAACCCGTCCAGGCACGGGGAGAACAGGCAAACTCCACACCGGCGGGGCCGGGATTTGAACCCCGGTCCACAGAAGTGTGAGGCAGACGTGCTAACCAGTCGTGCACCGTGCCGGCGTAACCCAAGGTATTTCAGTTATGTGGTGTCTCAGTCTGAACACTAGGGGGCACTATACAAATGGTGTACATGCAGTCGATAAGAGACGAAGAAGAACGTAGAGTCGAGTTGGATGCCATGTTTCATCTGTCTGTTGACTCCAAAATATAACGGGAGTTATTTCGCTCGATGGGAACCGAGCATTACGGAGCGGGTGACGGGGCTAGAGAAATTCAGTGCTAGAATAAAAAAACTTGAATACATGTCCAACAAATATTACGTCATAGTATACAGTATGATGAATAAAAGGCTAAAAACAGTGTTCTATAACAGATGTGAAGCAGTTCTCAGAAAGTTTGCTTATACAACTGAATATTAGATCAGCGATTCATGGGAACGCAAAATCCTCAAGCACTTTTCAGTGAACACAGTAAATGAAAACATTTTTTTCTTTTAAACTGCTTAATATTCCTTCCTGTAAAGGCGTAACACATTTGGTATAATTTTCTGCATGTTTTGATTTGGCATTTGCGTGTGTGGAAATCAAAGCCGTCATAAAGATTTTGAACTTCGCTCACTTATTTGAAACACACCGATATTACAGTATTCTGTACACAACTGCAGTTCATCCTGTTTCTTGTTTAGTCAATCTTCCTCTCCAAGTGCAGCTGGAATATTCATTTCCTGTTGTTCAGTCTCATGCAAATGCGCTACCTCAAGGTCTAGAAATGACTGTGGAGCAGACACGTTCAAAACGCTCTCAAGGTCGCACAATTGGAAGGATGAAACATGCCTCAAAAGTCTCACAAACTTATTCTTGTAAGAAATCATTTAGTGCATATCCAAAAGATTCATTATTTTCTGTGATCATATTTTTTTGGCGGGCAGCACGGTGGCTTGGTCGTTAGCATGTCTACCTAGGAGGTTTGAATCTCCACTCCAGCTTGCCTGTTTGGAGTTTGCATGTTACTTGTTGGTTTTCTCCCGGTACTCTCGCTTCTTCCCACATTCCAAAAACGTGCATTATTGGTTAATTTAAGAGTCCGAATTGTCCATCGATGTGAGTATGTGCCCCCTGCAACCAGTCAAGAGTGTACCCCGCCATGTTCTACTTCCTGTTGGCCACAGTGCTTACTTTTCCTTTCTCATGCTGTGTCCCTGCTGTGGTAACAAAGATTTCTTTTATAGTTGAAAAGGCAAAAGGCAGGGTTCTTTTTTATGATTCTATACAGACTATTATATAGACTGCTCTGTGGCTCTTGAAGAAGTGTTTGATTGTATGTGGAGCCCTGTAATTGGTTCCACTGGATGTTTGTTTTTGTACATGTGTGTGCGCATATTTAAATGTTTTGTGTGTGCATCTGCGCCTCAGTGTCTGACGTATTTTTTTAGTGTGTGTGCGTGTGTTTGTCCTTGTTCCTATGAAAGTGTTGATGCATGTGTTTGTGATGTGAGGAGAGGTGCTGGTCTATGTCATCACAATAAATGGACTGTCAGTCTGACTTTAATTACAACGCAGATTTGCTTATGGCAAGAACAAAAAAGCACACACTCCATTAATGAGGACCAAGTATTCATGAATTTGTGTCTGCGCACATAATACGTGTGGAGTTTGAGTTGTGTGAGTTTTATGGACATGCAAGTATGCCAGCTGCTTTTTTGTGTGATGCCACCACAGTTGCATGCAAAGCTACAATATTATTAGTGTTTTTTTTGCAGAGGGTAGAGTATATTCCCGTGCGGAGTGTTATATTGTCTGTCTTTGTGTGTTGCTTTTATGTTCAAATATCCGCTACTTCAGTGACAGCGATGTCTTGTTTGCCTGTCTATGGCATTTTGCCTTGTGCGTTAGCATTAAGCTAGTGGACTTTTGTAAGACTATAATGTGGTTTGTTTAAATATTAAACTTAAACATTAAATTTACAATTTTAAAATACTCATTGTTTTATGGTTGATTTTTCAGTAAACTTGAACTGAGGGTGGCAAGAAACAGCTTAAGGCAAGCATTTGCCCTTTTATTTTAGACTGGTGCGCATGCAGTGTGGAGTCACCGCCCTACCTCTCTGAATACTTATGGCTGTGTGATATTTCAGTTTTTATTTTTTAATAAATCAGCAAACATTTCAACAATTCTGTTTTTTCCCTGTCAATATGGGGTGCGGTGTGTACATTAATGACGAAAAAAAAAATGAACTTAAATGATTTTAACAAATGGCTGGAATATAAAAAAGAGTGAAAATTTTAAGGGGGTCTGAAAACTTTCTGTTCCTACTGTAGAGTCACGGGTAAGTGTTTAGCTAATGTTAGCCAGCCACGTTAGCTGACTCAATAAGAATATCGAGTCACTGGTAAGTGTTTTTATACACATGAACAGAGAGGTTTGGAGGTGACACCAAACTGCATGCGTTACAGTTGTCTTTTTTTGGAAGAATTGTTCACTATCTGCCAAACTGCTGCTTGTTGTGAAGTTCGCTTGCACCATCTAACGCTTGAAACCTTTGCCCGAAACTCAATCGACTGTTCGTATCGCAAAAACTATTAAGTTAGGTCACCCGTAAGTGTAGGTACCAGTGTAATTAAATTTAGATATGTCATGCCTGCTTCTCTGCTATAAAGTAAAATGAACGCCCCAACCCCCTCCCCCCCCACCCCCCGCCTCCTCTCAGCAACTATATGTGAAAATACAATATTCTCATCCAACTCTAGATTGTGCAGGTGTGCCTAATGCAGCGGCTGGTATGTGTAGCACAAATGTGCAACATCCAAGGCATAATGAGATCATCCCAAGTTGCTGAACTGCCAAGTTGTGACCCGCCAACTAGCGAATGCCTTTCCAGACTTGCCCACTGTGTTTGTACATAACACAATGTGATCCAACGCGCCCCTTGTGATGAAACTGTGCCTCGAAAACCAGCATAACCGCCCTTCGGTCCAAAAAGCAGTCAGCTGCAGACGTGTTCACATGGGGCACCAGCACTTGGCTTTTCTCATCTATTCATGTCTTTTGTCCCTAAATATTTAATCAGCCAATGATTATTTCATGCTTTATCCGATTGAGTCTCTGCTTGTCTCAGAGACGTCCTCATGCAAAATGAAGAGCGAGGGGTAAAGAATGACGGGGAGGAAGAGGAAGATGCCTCCTTGCACAGGCATGCCCGCTAACACCGTGTGCTGGTAGAGTGCACTGGCGGCTAAACGGCGGGAGAGTAGGAAGACGAGCAGACAGATCGAATTATTTCTCACCCAATCACTGACAGACGTGCATCTGTTCCGCACTTGAGCTTTCATTTCCAGTGGTGGGGGGGAACAGCAGCTGAATTTGAGCAGAAATTCAGTGTTACGAGAGACACTGACAAAGACTCAGGTGATAGCGTTTGGGGAGAAAGCGAAACAAATCGTGCTGATCAGATGGATAAAAGTGTCGCTTTCAAGGAATTTGTTGACTAACATTTGCTTCAATGTATGCAAATTTGACGTTTGGAGTGAACAAAGACGGTTCACACCTTGGATGATCACAAGCCAAACGCATACCCAAGGCACATCTTTGCTTATTAAACTTTCCAGCATTCCGGCCTGTTGTGACATGTTTTTAAAAAGCCATAAAACAGCTTACATTGAATGATAAACACAAACTAATTGAAGCTACATATGTATGTTATTTGTGACGCATTTACTGTAACAGTAACATGCTGCCTTTGCTAATTAGTCTTTAGCCTACATTTGGCACATTTCAAGTCCTTCTAATTGCTGAACTTTTATTAACTTGGAATGCCCTAAAGAAAAATTCTCTGCTTTACCCTGGAACCAAAGATTAAAAAAAAAATAATAATAATAATAATTTTACAAAAAAATAAATGAATAAATGGAGATGTCTGGTTTTGCGTCTGAACTTTTCAACTGCATGATGCAATGTTTGCCTCTCGACAACTCTTGCAGAGTTTTACAACATCTTTAATGTGTACGGCGGGTAATAGCTGTCCACATATACACAAAAAGTAAAATGTGCATATTTTAGGTCCCACTAGATTATTTACAAATATACACCAAATACATATTTTGGGCCCTGCGAATAACTGGTGACAAGTCCAGGGGTGTACCCAGCTTATCGCCTAAAGTTAGCGAGGATAGGCTCCAGCTAGCACATGACCCTAGTGAGGAAAAGTGCTCTAGTAAATTGATGTATGTATTTTCTTTTTTGTTGGCCACCTACATACTAAAAATTGTCCAATGATTAAGAAGATATGCTGGCTAATTTAACTAAACACTAAGATGCACATGCAGTTTATCAATATGCACCGTTATTGCAGTATTTAAACGTCACTCTGACATGAGCACATTTTGAGCACACTTTTCAAATATTCTGCAAAAAGTGAATTGTATATTATTAAGTAGAGTCTACAATGTGTTAAACTAGACTATGACTGTACAACCCATGCTACAAGACACAACCTAAAAATTGGAAAGTTTATTTAAATCCCCGTTCACATGGGCAGTGTGACAGTTACTGACTGGTAGGTCATTTTCAAAACTAACCACTAAATTCTACTTCATTATTTGCAATGTTTATTTTGCCAACGCATTATTTAGCCATTTAGTCCATCAAAGAGTCCATTACCAACCAATTACAACAACAGGGACAGGTGATGTCCATGCTGAGAGGAGGGGGCGTATCCTGTTATGTGATCGAGTCGAAACAGAACCCCCCCACCCGCCTTCGTCACCCTCCCCTTGCCTACCTCTCCCCCCCACTCCGTTCGCCATAGATAATCCTTCCTAATTCCCTGCTTTGCTTGTGCCAGCTCGTCCAAATTGTGATTGACTGCTGTCCCACATGGTGTGGATGGGTGTGAAACCCCTCCCACCCCCCCTTGCCCCTCTTTCACATCTACCTCCTAGATTAACAGGATCAGTTTTTGTATCTGATTCCCTATAATGGCTGCATCTCTCTCTCACACACACACACACACACACAGACGCGTACACTCACAAACAGTCTATACAAAAATACAGGAGGCGAGAGGCTGTTTTTTCAGCCCTTCGTGACAGCCTTTCGGACCCCCAACAGTCTGCGTGGCCATCTGTCACGGCGCAGGAAAGACCCAACACACTCGCACACTCAACTTCAACAACAAATGTTTGCCGTGGCCTACATACGCCACCAACGCTGCCATCTTTTGTAAATATTGCTCATTTTCTATCCCCTCAGGTCCCTTTTATCAAAGTTTAACTTTTCTTAAATGACCTCCAGCAAGAATCCTTTTTTCTCTTCATATCCGACCTAGGCCTCTTTCATATGTGGATATAACAGGAATGGAATTGGAATGCGGCTGAGTACATAAAAAGATTGGATCCAACAAAATATCCGAATTGGGCATCGTGCTCTGCACTGTGAACGTAGCCTTGGAGTTGAAATGGTTCATCCAGAGTTATTTTCGGGGGCAATTTTATTTACAACGCATCTATATTTTGTTGCCATCTTCTAGCGTTCGTAACGTGTCATAGCTCAAAACATAACGTAAAATACTGGCCCAGCGACGGCTCGTATCTCCAACAACTCGTGCCACTGTATATTTCTGTTTATGTGCTTGTGTCTATAATGTGTTTAAAGAGTGTGGGACGGTAATTTTGTGCCGGGATTTTCAGATCTTCACTTTTCGCTGCAGTTTCTTAACGTAACCCCGTCAAAAGTTGGGAGGTCGAGCTGTAGGTGTCAATTGCAAAATCTCTCAATGTTGCCCAATTGCTCTGTTGAGCTTGTACTTATATGGTCATGTGCGTATCAGTCCACACAACGATTTGATGGTATCCGGTGGGATACGTTGTACTTGTCTATGACCAGGCTTCTCCAATTGCTGATCATTTTTTTTATCTTGCTAAGGGTACCCCTTGTCAAGCATTTCCAATCAAATTCAAGAACTTGTGGAGTTGGCTCACAGTATTGTGTACATATGCCCACATTAGCAGATGGTGCAAGAGGCAGGATGGGCACGCTTGTGTTGACTACAACGAAGAAAGAAAGAGAGAGGGGGGTGGTATTTCCTTCATCTTCTGCGTTCGTTCTGAGGGCGTCGCGCGGATGAGCGGCGTTCTAGCTCACTCAGTCAATCACTCTCTCGTGGTCTCTCTCACGTTCTCCACTGTGAGAATGTCTGAACAGTCTATCACTGGCTCAATCCATCTGTCCGTCTGTCTGTCAGACGTGTCACCATCTCGCTTTTTTTGGCCATCAGTCCCCCTCGCACTCCCCCGCTCTCTCTTTGGCCAAGTGATAATCTACGTGCATATTTGTTGCCAGTGGGTTCATATGCCGTATGTATATGCATGTACATATGTATACCGGGCTCCCATCCCACCCTTCCCAACCGCCTCAGTGTGTACAGTGTAACTCAAGGGCAGCGGGGATCTGTTGGCAGACTGCCCACCATTTCGCCCAGCCTTCATCCCTCAATCATACACAAAGTTTGTTGTGCGTTGTGCCCATCTCGACCTACCCGCTCTGCCTCGTCTCAACTTCAGCTCGGCTCGGCTCTGCTCTGCGGATTAATTACTGGGGGAAGCCCGCACATTTCCGACCTCTGCCGTCGGACTAATTGAACTCTAATTGAATTGTGCTTGTCTGGACTAATGAAGTTCGCCACTGAAACCGCCAATCTTTTCGCTCTGGCTCCAGGCAGATTCCCATGAGTGTATAATAAACGTTTGCATTGTGCCCATGGTTTCTAATGGATTCGTACTTGGTCTGAATGGTTACTTTGCTTCTGTTCTTGTCATTTAATTTACATGGTTAAAGAGTACACAAATTCGCTTTTTATGTCGCTTTATTGCCAAAGCATAGATTTATGTATATGAGGTGCAATTGTCACCTCCTTCAGATACTATGTTTGTCTTTGCCCACTTAATTTGAAAAGTGAATGGCAGTATTACAAAAAACGTGATGTTTGCATTGAAGCTGCCTTGACTACAGCTGTGGTGCAGTAGTTTGCCATGAGAGATCATCTGGTGTGCCACAGGAAATTTTTATTTTTTTACTAAAAGAAAATATTTACTTGTTCATCTATCTATGCCGGTGACATAAAGAGATGGGTAGAACATTTACCTGCTATTCCATTATATGGGAGAAGGTACAGTACCTAACTAACCTGTGTATGCACCTGTTGACGTTCATACGACAGAAAAGTCATGGCGCGCACACAGCGTTCTGACGAGATCCTTGTTATTTCAACAAACCGTGTATACTTGGGCAGCACGGTGGACGACTGGTTAGAGCGTCTGCCTCACAGTTCTGAGGACCGGGGTTCAATCCCCGGCCCCGCCTGTGTGGAGTTTGCATGTTCTCCCCGTGCCTGGTGGGTTTTCTCCGGGTACTCCGGTTTCCTCCCGAATCCCAAAAACATGCATGGTAGGTTCATTGGAGACTCTAAATTGTCCGTAGGTGTGAATGTGAGTGCGAATGGTTGTTTGTTTATATGTGCCCTGTGAATGGCTGGCAACCAGTTCAGGGTGTACTCCGCCTCTCGCCCGAAGCTGGGATAGGCTCCAGCACTCCCGCGACCCTTGTGAGAATAAGCGGCTCAGAAAATGGATGGATGGAGTGTATACTTGTTGTGACTTTTTGTTTGGAGGTCTTCCTTATTTAAAATATGTGCTTTGGCTCCCAAGGTTCGAAAACACTGATGAAGACAGTAGCCACAAAATACACTTGCACTATTGCGATCCAATACAAGAACTGAATCCCAAATTTTGCCGAGGAGAGATATGGGCACAGCTTTCAAAGTGCCCGTTTTTCTTAAAATGCTGAGGACGTTCCACCTTTGAGTCGACTTCATCTCCTCATTTTGTATGCGTACCTTACACACAGGACAGCGAGTTGGGTGGAAATA